>NW_025549231.1:0-92709 GCF_905237065.1 Salmo salar | reverse complement strand
GTCTGTCTATGGAGGGGAGAATTAATCTAGTTTCCCTCCTGTCTGTCTGTCTATGGAGGGAGAATTCATCTAGTTTCCCTCCTGTCTGTCTGTCTATGGAGGGGAGAATTCATCTAGTTTCCCTCCTGTCTGTCTGTCTATGGAGTGGAGAATTAATCTAGTTTCCCTCCTGTCTGTCTGTCTATGGAGTGGAGAATTCATCTAGTTTCCCTCCTGTCTGTTCTGTCTATGGAGGAGGAATTCATCTAGTTTCCCTCCTGTCTGTCTGTCTATGGAGGGGAGAATTCATCTAGTTTCCCTCCTGTCTTTCTGTCTATGGAGGGGAGAATTCATCTAGTTTCCCTCCTGTCTGTCTGTCTATGGAGGGGAGAATTCATCTAGTTTCCTCTCTGTCTCTGCTATGGAGTGGAGAATTAATCTAGTTTCCCTCCTGTCTGTCTGTCTATGGAGGGGAGAATTCATCTAGTTTCCCTCCTGTCTGTCTGTCTATGGAGGGGAGAATTCATCTAGTTTCCCTCCTGTCTGTCTGTCTATGGAGGGGAGAATTCATCTAGTTTCCCTCCTGTCTGTCTGTCTATGGAGGGGAGAATTAATCTAGTTTCCCTCCTGTCTGTCTGTCTATGGAGGGGAGAATTCATCTAGTTCCCCTCCTGTCTGTCTGTCTATGGAGGGAGAATTAATCTAGTTTCCCTCCTGTCTATGGAGGGAGAATTAATCTAGTTTCCCTCCTGTCTGTCTGTCTGATGGAGGGGAGAATTCATCTAGTTCCTCCCTCCTGTCTATGGAGGGGGAATTCATCTAGTTTCCCTCCTGTCTGTCTGTCTTTATGGAGGGGAGAATTCATCTAGTTTCCCTCCTGTCTGTCTGTCTATGGAGGGGAGAATTCATCTAGTTCCCCTCCTGTCTGTCTGTCTATGGAGGGGAGAATTCATCTAGTTTCCTCCTGTCTGTCTGTCTATGGAGGGAGAATTAATCTAGTTTCCCTCCTGTCTATGGAGGGAGAATTAATCTAGTTTCCCTCCTGTCTGTCTGTCTGTCTATGGAGGGGAGAATTCATCTAGTTCCCCTCCTGTCTGTCTGTCTATGGAGGGGAGAATTCATCTAGTTTCCCTCCTGTCTGTCTGTCTATGGAGGGGAGAATTAATCTAGTTTCCCTCCTGTCTATGGAGGGGAGAATTCATCTAGTTCCCCTCCTGTCTGTCTGTCTATGGAGGGGAGAATTAATCTAGTTTCCCTCCTGTCTATGGAGGGGAGAATTAATCTAGTTCCCTTCCTGTCTGTCTGTCTATGGAGGGGAGAATTCATCTAGTTTCCCTCCTGTCTATGGAGGGGAGAATTCATCTAGTTTCCCTCCTGTCTGTCTGTCTATGGAGGGGAGAATTCATCTAGTTTCCCTCCTGTCTCTCTGTCTATGGAGGGGAGAATTAATCTAGTTTCCCTCCTGTCTGTCTGTCTATGGAGGGGAGAATTCATCTAGTTTCCCTCCTGTCTGTCTGTCTATGGAGTGGAAAATTAATCTAGTTTCCCCCCTGTCTATGGAGGGGAGAATTCATCTAGTTTCCCTCCTGTCTGTCTGTCTATGGAGGGGAGAATTCATCTAGTTTCCCTCCTGTCTGTCTGTCTATGGAGGGGAGAATTAATCTAGTTTCCCTCCTGTCTATGGAGGGGAGAATTAATCTAGTTTCCCTCCTGTCTATGGAGGGGAGAATTCATCTAGTTTCCCTCCTGTCTATGGAGGGGAGAATTCATCTAGTTTCCCTCCTGTCTATCGAGGGGAGAATTAATCTAGTTTCCCTCCTGTCTGTCTGTCTATGGAGGGGAGAATTAATCTAGTTTCCCTCCTGTCTGTCTGTCTATGGAGGGGAGAATTCATCTAGTTTCCCTCCTGTCTGTCTGTCTATGGAGGGGAGAATTCATCTAGTTCCCCTCCTGTCTGTCTGTCTATGGAGGGGAGAATTCATCTAGTTTCCCTCCTGTCTGTCTGTCTATGGAGGGGAGAATTATCTGTTTCCCTCCTGTCTGTCTGTCTATGGAGGGGATAATTAATCTAGTTTCCCTCCTGTCTGTCTGTCTATGGAGGGGAGAATTCATCTAGTTTCCCTCCTGTCTATGGAGGGGAGAATTCATCTAGTTTCCCTCTAGTGTTCCATATTCACAACTATTAGAGATGGTTTGTCCACTTAGTCATACTGTCTCTTAGTAGTGTAGTGTAGTGCAGTGTAGTGTGGTGTTGTATAGTGTAGTATAGTGTAGTGTGCTGTAGTGCAGTGTAGTGTGGTGTAGTATAGTGTAGTTTAGTATAGTGTGGTGTAGTATAGTGTAGTATAGTGTAGTGTGGTGTAGTGCAGTGTAGCGCGGTGTAGTGCGGTGTAGTATAGTGTAGTATAGTGTAATGTGGTGTAGTGCAGTGTAGTATAGTGTGGTGTGGTGTAGTATAGTGTAGTATAGTGTAGTGTGGTGTAGTGCAGTGTAGTGCAGTGGAGTGTGATGTAGTATAGTGTAGTGTGGTGTAGTATAGTGTAGTATAGTGTAGTGTGGTGTAGTGCAGTGTAGCGCAGTGTAGTGCGGTGCAGTATAGTGTAGTATGGTGTAGTATAGTGTAGTATAGTGTAGTGTGGTGTAGTATAGTGTAGTATAGTGTAATGTGGTGTAGTGCGGTGTAGTATAGTGTAGTGTAGTGTGGTGTAGTGCAGTGTAGTGCAGTGGAGTGTGGTGTAGTATAGTGTTGTTTAGTGTAGTGTGGTGTAGTATAGTGTAGTATAGTGTGGTGTGGTGTAGTGTAGTGTAGTGAAGTGTAGTATAGTGTAGTGTAATGCAGTATAGTGCAGTATAGTGAAGTGTAGTATAGTGTCGTGTAATGCAGTATAGTGCAGTATAGTGAAGTGTAGTGTGGTGTAGTGTAATGCAGCATATCGTAGTATAGTATATTGCAGTGTAATGCAGTATAGTGCGGTATAGTGAAGTGTAGTATAGTGCAGTGTAATGCAGTATAGTGCGGTATAGTGAAGTGTAGTATAGTGTAGTGTAATGCATTATATCGTAGTATAGTATAGTGCAGTGTAATGCAGTATAGGGCAGTATAGTGAACTGTAGTATAGTGTAGTGTAATGTATTATATCGTAGTATAGTATAGTGCAGTGTAATGCGGTATAGTGAACTGTAGTATAGTGTAGTGTAATGCAGTATATCGTAGTATAGTGTAGGGTGGTGATGTGTTGTGTAATGCAGCATAGTATAGTGTAGTGTAGTATAGTGTTGTTTGGTGTAATGCAGTATAGCATCGTATGGTATAGTAGAGTATAGCTTAATGCAGTATAGTGTGGCATAGTGTGTAGTAGAGTGTAGTATGATGCAGCACAGTATAGTATAGTATAGTATAGTATGGTATAGTATAGTGTGGTATAGTGGAGTGTAGTGTGGTGCAGTATAGTGTAGTATAGGGTAGTATTGTAGAGTGTGATGCAGTATAGTATAGTATAGTGTAGTATAGTAAGGTGCAGTGAGATGCGGTATGGTGTAGTATAGGGCGGTATAGTGTAGTGCAGTGTGATGCAGTATAGCATTGTATACTATAGTAGAGTAGAGTAGAGTGGAGTACAGTAGAGTAGAGTAGAGTAGAGTAGAGTAGAGTGCAGTGTGATGCAGTATAGTATGGTATAGTGTAGTATAGTATAGTGTGGTGTAGTGTGATGCAGTATTGTATAGTATGGTGTAGTATAGTAGAGTGCAGTGAGATGCAGTATAGTATGGTATAGTGTAGTATAGTGTAGTGTGATGCAGTATAGTGTAGTATAGGGTAGTATAGTAGAGTGTAGTGTGATGCAGTATAGTATAGTATATTATAGTAGAGTGTAGTTTTTATAAACTTTTTTTATCTAGGCAAGTCAGATAAGAACAAATTCTTGTTCAGAATGACGGCCTACCAAAAGGCCTCCTGCGGGGACGGGGCCTGGGATTTTAAATTAAAATACATTAAATACAAATAAAAGACTAAATACACATCAAGACAAGAGAGACCTAACACAGCACTACATAAAGAGAGACCTAACACAGCACTACATAAAGAGAGACCTAACACAACAACACAGCACTACATAAAGAGAGACCTAACACAACAACACAGCACTACATAAAGAGAGACCTAACACAGCACTACATAAAGAGAGACCTAACACAGCACTACATAAAGAGAGACCTAACACAGCACTACATAAAGAGAGACCTAACACAGCACTACATAAAGAGAGACCTAACACAGCACTACATAAAGAGAGACCTAACACAGCACTACATAAAGAGAGACCTAACACAGCACTACATAAAGAGAGACCTAACACAGCACTACATAAAGAGAGACCTAACACAACAACACAGCACTACATAAAGAGAGACCTAACACAGCACTACATAAAGAGAGACCTAACACAGCACTACATAAAGAGAGACCTAACACAGCACTACATAAAGAGACCTAACACAGCACTACATAAAGAGAGACCTAACACAGCACTACATAAGAGAGACCTAACACAGCACTACATAAAGAGAGACCTAACACAGCACTACATAAAGAGAGACCTAACACAGCACTACATAAAGAGAGACCTAACACAGCACTACATAAAGAGAGACCTAACACAACAACAGCACTACATAAAGAGAGACCTAACACAGCACTACATAAAGAGAGACCTAACACAACACTACATAAAGAGAGACCTAACACAGCACTACATAAAGAGAGACCTAACACAGCACTACATAAAGAGAGACCTAACACAGCACTACATAAAGAGAGACCTAACACAGCACTACATAAAGAGAGACCTAACACAGCACTACATAAAGAGAGACCTAACACAGCACTACATAAAGAGAGACCTAACACAGCACTACATAAAGAGAGACCAACACAGCACTACATAAAGAGAGACCTAACACAGCACTACATAAAGAGAGACCTAACACAGCACTACATAAAGAGAGACCTAACACAGCACTACATAAAGAGAGACCTAACACAGCACTACATAAAGAGAGACCAACACAGCACTACATAAAGAGAGACCTAACACAGCACTACATAAAGAGAGACCTAACACAGCACTACATAAAGAGAGACCTAACACAGCACTACATAAAGAGAGACCTAACACAGCACTACATAAAGAGAGACCTAACACAGCACTACATAAAGAGAGACCTAACACAGCACTACATAAAGAGAGACCTAACACAGCACTACATAAAGAGAGACCTAACACAGCACTACATAAAGAGAGACCTAACACAGCACTACATAAAGAGAGACCTAACACAGCACTACATAAAGAGAGACCTAACACAGCACTACATAAAGAGAGACCTAACACAGCACTACATAAAGAGAGACCTAACACAGCACTACATAAAGAGAGACCTAACACAGCACTACATAAAGAGAGACCTAACACAGCACTACATAAAGAGAGACCTAACACAGCACTACATAAAGAGAGACCTAACACAGCACTACATAAAGAGAGACCTAACACAGCACTACATAAAGAGAGACCTAACACAGCACTACATAAAGAGAGACCTAACACAGCACTACATAAAGAGAGACCTAACACAGCACTACATAAAGAGAGACCTAACACAGCACTACATAAAGAGAGACCTAACACAGCACTACATAAAGAGAGACCTAACACAGCACTACATAAAGAGAGACCTAACACAGCACTACATAAAGAGAGACCTAACACAGCACTACATAAAGAGAGACCTAACACAGCACTACATAAAGAGAGACCTAACACAGCACTACATAAAGAGAGACCTAACACAGCACTACATAAAGAGAGACCTAACACAGCACTACATAAAGAGAGACCTAACACAGCACTACATAAAGAGAGACCCAACACAGCACTACATAAAGAGAGACCTAACACAGCACTACATAAAGAGAGACCTAACACAGCACTACATAAAGAGAGACCTAACACAGCACTACATAAAGAGAGACCTAACACAGCACTACATAAAGAGAGACCTAACACAGCACTACATAAAGAGAGACCTAACACAGCACTACATAAAGAGAGACCTAACACAGCACTACATAAAGAGAGACCTAACACAGCACCTACATAAAGAGAGACCTAACACAGCACTACATAAAGAGAGACCTAACACAGCACTACATAAAGAGAGACCTAACACAGCACTACATAAAGAGAGACCTAACACAGCACTACATAAAGAGAGACCTAACACAGCACTACATAAAGAGAGACCTAACACAGCACTACATAAAGAGAGACCTAACACACACCACTACATAAAGAGAGACCTAACACAGCACTACATAAAGAGAGAGACCTAACACAGCACTACATAAAGAGAGACCTAACACAGCACTACATAAAGAGAGACCTAACACAGCACTACATAAAGAGAGACCTAACACAGCACTACATAAAGAGAGACCTAACACAGCACTACATAAAAGAGAGACCTAACACAGCACTACATAAAGAGAGACCTAACACAGCACTACATAAAGAGAGACCTAACACAGCACTACATAAAGAGAGACCTAACACAGCACTACATAAAGAGAGACCTAACACAGCACTACATAAAGAGAGACCTAACACAGCACTACATAAAGAGAGACCTAACACAGCACTACATAAAGAGAGACCTAACACAGCACTACATAAAGAGAGACCTAACACAGCACTACATAAAGAGAGACCTAACACAGCACTACATAAAGAGAGACCTAACACAGCACTACATAAAGAGAGACCTAACACAGCACTACATAAAGAGAGACCTAACACAACAACACAGCACTACATAAAGAGAGCCTAAAACACAGCACTACATAAAGAGAGACCTAACACAGCACTACATAAAGAGAGACCTAACACAGCACTACATAAAGAGAGACCTAACACAGCACTACATAAAGAGAGACCTAACACAGCACTACATAAAGAGAGACCTAACACAGCACTACATAAAGAGAGACCTAACACAGCACTACATAAAGAGAGACCTAACACAGCACTACATAAAGAGAGACCTAACACAGCACTACATAAAGAGAGACCTAACACAGCACTACATAAAGAGACCTAACACAGCACTACATAAAGAGAGACCTAACACAGCACTACATAAAGAGAGACCTAACACAGCACTACATAAAGAGAGACCTAACACAGCACTACATAAAGAGAGACCTAACACAGCACTACATAAAGAGAGACCTAACACAGCACTACATAAAGAGAGACCTAACACAGCACTACATAAAGAGAGACCTAACACAGCACTACATAAGAGAGACCTAACACAGCACTACATAAAGAGAGACCTAACACAGCACTACATAAAGAGAGACCTAACACAGCACTACATAAAGAGAGACCTAACACAGCACTACATAAAGAGAGACCTAACACAGCACTACATAAAGAGAGACCTAACACAGCACTACATAAAGAGAGACCTAACACAGCACTACATAAAGAGAGACCTAACACAGCACTACATAAAGAGAGACCTAACACAGCACTACATAAAGAGAGACCTAACACAGCACTACATAAAGAGAGACCTAACACAGCACTACATAAAGAGAGACCTAACACAGCACTACAATAAAGAGAGACCTAACACAGCACTACATAAAGAGAGACCTAACACAACACAGCACTACATAAAGAGAGACCTAACACAGCACTACATAAAGAGAGACCTAACACAGCACCACTACATAAAGAGAGACCTAACACAGCACTACATAAAGAGAGACCTAACACAGCACTACATAAAGAGAGACCTAACACAGCACTACATAAAGAGAGACCTAACACAGCACTACATAAAGAGAGACCTAACACAACAAGCACTACATAAAGAGAGACCTAACACAGCACTACATAAAGAGAGACCTAACACAGCACTACATAAAGAGAGACCTAACACAGCACTACATAAAGAGAGACCTAACACAGCACTACATAAAGAGAGACCTAACACAGCACTACATAAAGAGAGACCTAACACAGCACTACATAAAGAGAGACCTAACACAGCACTACATAAAGAGACCTAACACAGCACTACATAAAGAGAGACCTAACACAGCACTACATAAAGAGAGACCTAACACACACAGCACTACATAAAGAGAGACCTAACACACACAGCACTACATAAAGAGAGACCTAACACAGCACTACATAAAGAGAGACCTAACACAGCACTACATAAAGAGAGACCTAACACAGCACTACATAAATAGAGACCTAACACAGCACTACATAAAGAGAGACCTAACACAGCACTACATAAAGAGAGACCAAACACAGCACTACATAAAGAGAGACCTAACACAGCAACTACATAAAGAGAGACCTAACACAGCACTACATAAAGAGAGACCTAACACAGCACTACATAAAGAGAGACCACAACACAGCACTACATAAAGAGAGACCTAACACAGCACTACATAAAGAGAGACCTAACACAGCACTACATAAAGAGAGACCTAACACAGCACTACATAAAGAGAGACCTAACACAGCACTACATAAAGAGAGACCTAACACAGCACTACATAAAGAGAGACCTACAACACAGCACTACATAAAGAGAGACCTAACACAGCACTACATAAAGAGAGACCTAACACAGCACTACATAAAGAGAGACCTAACACAGCACTACATAAAGAGAGACCTAACACAGCACTACATAAAGAGAGACCTAACACAGCACTACATAAAGAGAGACCTAACACAGCACTACATAAAGAGAGACCAACACAGCACTACATAAAGAGAGACCTAACACACAGCACTACATAAAGAGAGACCCTAACACAGCACTACATAAAGAGAGACCTAACACAGCACCTACATAAAGAGAGACCTAACACAGCACTACATAAAGAGACCTAACACAGCACTACATAAAGAGAGACCTAACACAGCACTACATAAAGAGAGACCTAACACAGCACTACATAAAGAGAGACCTAACCCAACACAGCACTACATAAAGAGAGACCTAACACAGCACTACATAAAGAGAGACCTAACACAGCACTACATAAAGAGAGACCTAACACAGCACTACATAAAGAGAGACCCAACACAGCACTACATAAAGAGAGACCTAACACAGCACTACATAAAGAGAGACCTAACACAGCACTACATAAAGAGAGACCTAACACAGCACTACATAAAGAGAGACCTAACACAGCACTACATAAAGAGAGACCTAACACAGCACTACATAAAGAGAGACCTAACACAGCACTACATAAAGAGAGACCTAACACAGCACTACATAAAGAGAGACCTAACACAGCACTACATAAAGAGAGACCTAACACAGCACTACATAAAGAGAGACCTAACACAGCACTACATAAGAGACAGAGACCTAAACAACAACACAGCACTACATAAAGAGAGACCTAACACAACACTACATAAAGAGAGACCTAACACAGCACTACATAAAGAGAGACCTAACACACGCACTACATAAAGAGAGACCTAACACAGCACTACATAAGAGAGACCCTAACACAGCACTACATAAAGAGAGACCTAACACAACAACACAGCACTACATAAAGAGAGACCTAACACAGCACTACATAAAGAGAGACCTAACACAGCACTACATAAAGAGAGACCTAACACACAACAGCACTACATAAAGAGAGACCTAACACAGCACTACATAAAGAGAGACCTAACACACAGCACTACATAAAGAGAGACCTAACACAGCACTACATAAAGAGAGACCTAACACACAACACAGCACTACATAAAGAGAGACCTAACACAACACTACATAAAGAGAGACCTAACACAGCACTACATAAAGAGAGACCTAACACAACAACACAGCACTACATAAAGAGAGACCTAACACAACAACACAGCACTACATAAAGAGAGACCTAACACAGCACTACATAAAGAGAGACCTAACACAGCACTACATAAAGAGAGACCTAACACAACAACACAGCACTACATAAAGAGAGACACCAACACAGCACTACATAAAGAGAGACCTAACACAGCACTACATAAAGAGAGACCTAACACAGCACTACATAAAGAGAGACCTAACACAGCACTACAAAGAGACCTAACACAGCACTACATAAAGAGAGACCTAACACAACACCCCCTACATAAAGAGAGACCCTAACACACAGCACTACATAAAGAGAGACCCTAACACACGCACTACATAAAGAGAGACCTAACACAACACGCACTACATAAAGAGAGACCTAACACAGCACTACATAAAGAGAGACCTAACACAGCACTACATAAAGAGAGCCTAACACAACAACACAGCACTACATAAAGAGACCACCAACACAGCACTACATAAAGAGAGACCTAACACAGCACTACATAAAGAGAGACCTAACACAACCGCACTACATAAAGAGAGACCAAACACAGCACTACATAAAGAGAGACCTAACACAGCACTACATAAAGAGAGACCTAACACAGCAACTACATAAAGAGAGACCTAACACACGCACTACATAAAGAGAGACCTAACACAGCACTACATAAAGAGAGACCTAACACAGCACTACATAAAGAGAGACCTAACACAACAAAGCACTACATAAAGAGAGCCCCCAACACAGCACTACATAAAGAGAGACCTAACACAGCACTACATAAAGAGAGACCTAAACACAGCACTACATAAAGAGAGACCTAACACAACAACAGCACTACATAAAGAGAGACCCAACACAAGCACTACATAAAGAGCCTAACCAACACAGCACTACATAAAGAGAGACCTAACACAACACTACATAAAGAGAGACCTAACACAGCACTACATAAAGAGAGACCTAACACAGCACTACATAAAGAGAGGACCTAACACAACAACACAGCACTACATAAAGAGAGCACACACAACACAGCACTACATAAAGAGAGACCTAACACAACGCACTACATAAAGAGGACCTAACACACAGCACTACATAAAGAGAGACCTAACACAACACTACACTACATAAGAGAGACCTAACACAGCACTACATAAAGAGAGACCTAACACAACACAACTACATAAAGAGAGACCTAACACAACACAACTACATAAAGAGAGGACAACAACACAGCACTACATAAAGAGAGACCTAACACAACACAGCACTACATAAAGAGAGACCAACACAGCACTACATAAAGAGAGACCTAACACACGCACTACATAAAGAGAGACCTAACACAGCACTACATAAAGAGAGACCTAACACAGCACTACATAAAGAGAGACCTAACACAGCACTACATAAAGAGAGACCTAACACAGCACTACATAAAGAGAGACCTAACACAAGCACTACATAAAGAGAGACCTAACACACAGCACTACATAAAGAGAGACCTAACACAGCACTACATAAAGAGAGACCTAACACAGCACTACATAAAGAGAGACCTAACACAGCACTACATAAAGAGAGACCTAACACAGCACTACATAAAGAGAGACCTAACACACAGCACCTACATAAAGAGAGACCTCCAACACAGCACTACATAAAGAGAGACCTAACACAGCACTACATAAAGAGAGACCTAACACAGCACTACATAAAGAGAGACCAACCAACAACACAGCACTACATAAAGAGAGACCTAACACAACACTACATAAAGAGAGACCTAGACCAACACAGCACTACATAAAGAGAGACCTAAGACAACAACACAGCACTACATAAAGAGAGACCTAACACAGCACTACATAAAGAGAGACCTAACACAACAACACTACATAAAGAGACCTACAACAACACAGCACTACATAAAGAGAGACCTAACACAGCACCTACATAAAGAGAGACCTAACCACAGCACTACATAAAGAGAGACCTAACACAACAACACACTACATAAAGAGAGACCTAACACAACACTACATAAAGAGAGACCTAACACAGCACACTACATAAAGAGAGACCTAACACAACACTACATAAAGAGAGACCTAACAACACAGCACTACATAAAGAGAGACCTAACACAACAACACAGCACTACATAAAGAGACAACCAACTACATAAAGAGAGACCAACACAGCACTACATAAAGAGAGACCTAACACAACAACACAGCACTACATAAAGAGAGACCAACACAACAACACAGCACTACATAAAGAGACCAAGACAACAACACAACACTACATAAAGAGAGACCTAAGACAACAACACAACACTACATAAAGAGAGACCTAAGACAACAACACAACACTACATAAAGAGAGACCTAAGACAACAACACAACACTACATAAAGAGACCTAAGACAACACAAGGCACAACAACAACACAGCACTACATAAAGAGAGACCTAAGACAACAACATAACCGCAACACACAACACAACACTACATAAAGAGAGACCTAAGACAACAACAAACAACAACCAACACTACATAAAGAGAGACCTAAGACAACAACATAACACTACATAAAGAGACCTAAGACAACAACACAACACTACATAAAGAGAGACCTAAGACAACAACATAACAAGGCAGCAACACATGACAACACAACACTACATAAAGAGAGACCTAAGACAACAACATAACAAGGCAGCAACACATGACAACACAACACTACATAAAGAGAGACCTAAGACAACACCACCTCAAAGAGAGACCTAAGACAACAACATAACAATGCAGCAACACATGACAACACAACATGACAACAACATGGTAGCAACACAACATGACAACAACATGGTAGAAACGCAACATGACAACAACATGGTAGCAACACAACATGACAACAACATGGTAGAAACACAACATGACAACAACATGGTAGCAACACAACATGACAAGAACATGGTAGCAACACAGCATGGTAGCAACACAAAACAGGGTAGAAACATTATTGTCTGTATAGTGCAGTATTGTGTAGTATAGTGTAGTGGAGCATAGTGTAGTACAATGAGTGTTAAGCAGTACAGTGCAGTATAGTGTAGTGTAGTGTAATGCAGTATAGTGTAGATTAGCATAGTGTAGTGCAGAGCAGTGTACTATATTGTAGTGTAATGTAGTATAGTGTTGTGTAGTGTGGCATACTGTGGTATAGCATAGTGTAGTATAGTATAGTGTAGTGCAGTGTAGTGTAGTATAGTGTAGTGTAGTGTGGTGTAGTATAGTGCAGTATAGTGTAGTATAGTGCAGTGTGGTGTGGTGTAGTGTGGTGTAGTGTGGTGTAGTATAGTGTATTATAGTATAGTGTGGTGCAGTGTAGTGTTGTGTAGCATACTGTGGTATAGTATAGTATAGTGTAGTATAGTATAGTGCAGTGTGGTGTAGTGTAGTGTAGTATAGTGTAGTATAGTGTAGTGTAGTATAGTGTGGAGTAGTATAGTGCATTATTGTTTAGTGTAATGTAATGTAGTATAGTGTGATATAGTGTAGAGCGGCGTAGTGTAACGTAGTATGGTGTGGTATACTGTAGTATAGTGTAGTATAGTGTAGTATAGCATAGCGTACTGTAGTACGGTATATTGTAATGTAGTACAGTGTAGTATAATGTGGTGTAGTATAGTGTAGTATAGTGTAGTATAGCATAGCGTACTGTAGTACGGTATATTGTAATGTAGTACAGTGTAGTATAATGTGGTGTAGTATAGTGTAGTATAGTATAGTATAGTGTAGTATAGCATAGCGTACTGTAGTATGGTATATTGTAATGTAGTACAGTGTAGTATAATGTGGTATAGTATAGTGCAGTATAGTATAGTGTAGTATAGCATAGCGTACTGTAGTATGGTATATTGTAATGTCGTACAGTGTAGTATAATGTGGTGTAGTATAGTGTAGTATAGTATAGTGTAGTATAGCATAGCATACTGTAGTACGGTATATTGTAATGTAGTACAGCGTAGTATAATGTGGTGTAGTATAGTGTAGTATTATATAGTATAGTGTAGTATAATGTGGTGTAGTATAGTGTAGTACAGCATAGTATAGTGTAGTATACTGTGGTGTAGTATAGTGTAGTATCGTATAGTATAGTGTAGTATAATGTGGTGTAGTATAGTGTAGTATAGTATAGTATAGTGTAGTATAGCATAGCGTACTGTGGTACGGTATATTGTAATGTAGCACGGTGTAGTATAATGTGGTGTAGTATAGTGTAGTGTAGTATAGTGTAGTATAATGTGAGTAGTATAGTATAGTGTAGTACGGTATATTGTAATGTAGTATAGTGTAGTATAATGTGGTGTAGTATAGTGTAGTGTAGTATAGTGTAGTATAGTGTAGTGTAGTATAGTATAGTGTAGTATAATGTGGTGTAGTATAATGTGGTATAATGTAGCATCGTGTAGCGTAGTATATTATAGTGCAGTTTTGTGTGTTATTGTACAGTGTAGCACAGTGTGGTTTTGTGTAGTACAGTGTAGCGTAGCATAGTATAATGTAGTATAGTACAGTGTAGCATTGTGTAGTATTGTGTGGTGTAGTGTAATATATTGTGGCAGGGTACAGTATAATGTAGCAGTAGATGTAGTGATAGTAGTAACAGTAGTAGTAAGTAGTAGTAGTAGTAGTAGTAGTATTAGTAGTAGTAGTAAGTAGTAGTTGTAGTAATAAGTAGTAGTAGTGGTAGTAATAGTAGTAGTTGTAGTAGTCGGTAGTAGTGTTGGTAAGTAGTAGTTGTAGTAATAGTGCGAGCAGAAGCAGTAGTAGTAGCAGTAGTAGTAGTAGCAGTAGTAGTGGCAGTAGTAGTAGTGGTAGTGGTAGTAGCAGTAGTAGTAGTGGTAGTAGTAGTAGTAGTGTAGTAAGTGGTTGGCAGTAATAAGTGTAGTAGTAGTAATAGTAGTGGTGGTAATAGCGGTGGTAGTAGTAGTGGTACTAAGTAGTAGTAGAACTAAGTAGTAGTAGTAGTAGTAGTAGTGGTAAGTAGCAGTTGTAGTAATAAGTAGTAGTAGTAGTAATAGTAGTAGTTGTAGTAGTAGTAATAGTAGTAGAAGTAGTAGTAGTAGTAATAGTAGCAGTAGTAGTAGCAGTAGTAATAGTAGTTGTAGTAATAGTAGTAGTTGTAGCAGTAGTAGTATTAATAGTAGTAGTTGTAGCAGTAGTAGTATTAATAGTAGCATTAGTAGCAGTAGTAACAGTAGCAGTTGTAGTAATAGTAGCAGTAGTAATTAGCAGCAGTAGCAGTAGCAGTAGTAGTAGTAGCAGTAGCAGTACGTAGTAGTAGTAATTGTAGTAGTTTTAGTAATAGTAGTAGTAGTTAGTAATTGTAGCAGTAGTCGTAATAGTAGTAGTTGTAGTAATAGTAGTAGTAGTAGTAGTAGCAGTGGCAGTAGTAAGTGGTAGTGGCAGTAGTGGTAGTAGCGGTAGCAGTGGTAGCAGTAGCGGCGGTGGTAAGTGGTAGTAGTAGCAGTAGTAGTGGTAGTGAAGTAGTAGTGGTAGTAGCGGCGGTGGTAGTGTGGTAGTAGTAGCAACAGCAGTAGTAGTAGTAGTAGCAACAGCAGTAGTAGTAATAGTAATAGTAGTAGCAGTAGCAGTAGTAGTTGTAGTAATAGTAGTAGTAGTAGTAGTAATAGTAGTAGTTGTAGTAGTAGCAGCATTAGCAGTAGTAGTTGTAGTAATAGTAGTAGTAGTAGTAGTAGCAGCAGCAGCAGTAGTAGTAATAGTAATAGTAGTAGCAGTAGCGGTGGTAGAGCAGTAGCAGTAGTAGTAGTGGTAGTAGTGGTGGTAGTAGTAGTGGTGGTAGTGATTAGCGAGTGAAGTAGTGAGTAGTGAGCGATAGCAGTAGCAATAGTAGTAGTAGGACAGTGGTAGTAGTAGCAGTAGCAGTGGGAGGAGCAGTAGCAGTGGTAGTGAGTGGGAGCGGTGAAGTAGCAGTGGTAGTAGTGGTAGCAGTGGTAGCAGTGGTAGCAGTGGTAGCGGTGGTAGCGGTGAAGTAGTAGTGGTGGTGGTGGCAGTGGCAGTGGTAGTAGTAGTAGCAGTAGCC
The DNA here is from genome assembly GCF_905237065.1 of Salmo salar. Taxonomy (NCBI): domain Eukaryota; kingdom Metazoa; phylum Chordata; class Actinopteri; order Salmoniformes; family Salmonidae; genus Salmo; species Salmo salar. Next base: position 76,625 of record NW_025549231.1, on the reverse strand, counting down.
GTGGTAGCAGTGGTAGCGGTGAAGTGGTAGCAGTGATAGTGGCAGTAGCAGTGGTAGTAGCGTAGCGGTGTGGTAGTAGCAGTAGCAGTGGTGGTAGTGGTGGCAGTAGCAGTGGTGGTGGTAGTAGCGGTGAAGTGGTGGTGGTAGCAGTCAGCGGTAGTAGTAGTAGTAGTAGTAGTAGCAGTAGCAGTAGTAGTAGTAGTAGTAGTGGTGGTGTGTTTTTACTACTGTACTCCTGAGTAGTAGTGGTAGTGGTGTGTGTTTACTACTGTGCTCCTGGGTGCTAGTAGTGGTAGTAGTAGTAGTAGTAGTAGTGGTGGCGGCGGTGGTAGTGGTAGTGGTAGCAGCAGCAGTAGTGAGTGGTAGTAGTAGCAGTAGTAGTGGTAGTGGTGGTAGTGGAGTGGTGGCAGCAGTGGTAGTAGTAGCAGTGGTGTGGTGGTGGTAGTGGTAGTAGTAGTGGCAGTGGTGAGGCAGTAGCAATAGTAGTAGTGAGCGGTGGTAGTGGTAGCAGTAGCAGTGGGAGAAGCAGTAGCAGTGGTAGAGCGGTAGTAGCAGTAGTAGCAGTAGTAGCAGTGAAGTGGTAGTAGTGGTGGTAGCGGTAGCAGTGGTAGTGTGGCGGTGGCCGTGGTGGCAGTGGTAGCGGTGAAGTAGTAGCAGTGGTGGTAGCGGTAGCAGTGGTGGTAGCAGTAGCGGTGGTAGTGGTAGCGGTGGTGGTGGTGGTGGCGGTGGCGGTGGTGCTGGTGATGGTGTGCGGTAGCGGTGGTGGTAGTGGTGGTGGTGTGGTATTTTACTGTTGCTCCTGGGTAGTAGTGATGAGTGTGTGATGGTAGTAGTAGTGGCGTGGTAGCGTGGTGGTGGTAGTGGTAGTGGTGGTAGTGGGTAGTAGTAGCGGCGGTAGTGGTAGTAGTAGTGGTAGCAGTAGCAATGGTAGTAGTGAGGGACGGTAGTAGTGTAGCAGTGGCTGTGGGAGCAGTGGCAGTGGTAGCGGTGGTAGCAGTGGTAGCGGTGGTAGCGATGAGTAGTGGTGGTAGTGGTGGCAGTGGCAGTGGTAGTAGTAGCAGTGGCCGTGGTAGCGGTGGTAGTAGTGGTAGCAGTGGTAGTGGCAGTAGCAGTGGTGGTGGTGGCAGTGTAGTGGTAGTGGCGGTAGCAGTGGTGGTGGTAGTAGTAGCAGTGGCAGTGGTGGTAGTAGTGAGTAGTATGCACTAGGGTGGTAGTAGTAGTAGTAGTAGTAGTAGTGAGTGTGGTATTTTACTACTGTACTCCTGGGTACTAGTAGTGGTAGTATGTGGTGGTAGTGGTAGTGGTAGCGGCGGTGGTAGTGGTGGTAGTGGTGATGGCGGCGGCGGTGGTGGTGGTAGTGGTGGTGGTGGTGGTGTGGCGGTAGTAGTGGTAGTGGTGGGCAGTGGTAGTGGTGGTAGCGGCAGCAGCGGTGGTGGGTGGTGGTGGTGTGGTGGTGGTGGTGGCGGTGGTGGTGGCGGTGGTGTGGTAGTGGTGTGGTGATGTGGTGGTGTTTGTGTGGTGGTGTGGTGTGGTGTTATGAGTGTGTGTTGTGTTGTTCAGTGTCGTGGCGGTGGTGGAGTGGTGCCGTGGTGTGCAGTAGCGGTGGTGGTGGCGGTGGATGAGTGGTATGGTGGTAGTGGTGGTGGTGGTAGTAGTGGTGTGATGTTTCTCTTTCTGGGTATGTTGTGTGTGATGATGTGTGGTCGTGGTGTGGTAGTGATGGTAGTGGCAGCGGCGGTGGTGGTGGTGGTGGTGGCGGTGGCGGCGGCGGTGGTGGTGGTGGTGGTGCGGCGGTGGTGGTAGTGGCCGGCGTGATGGTGGTGATGGTGATGATGGTTGGTAGTGTGGTTGGTGGTGGTGGTGGCGGCGGCAGTGGTGTGTGGTGGTGGTGGTGGCGGCGGTGGTGGTGGTGGTGGTGGCGGCGGGGTAGTGGTGTGTGGGTGTGGTGGTGGCGGTGGCAGTAGTGGTGATGGTGGTAGCAGTAGTAGTAGTGGTAGTGGTAGTGAAGTAGTAGTAGTAGTAGCAGTAGTAGTAGCAGTAGCAGTAGTAGTAGTAGTAGCAGTAGTAGTAGTAGTAGTAGTGTAGTATTTTACTGTTGTACTCCTCGGTCCACCAGAGAGGAAGCAGCAGAAAGCGAGAAGCCAGAGGTCAGAGCACAGAGAGAACAGGACCCACAGGGGGACTGACACAATAAATAATTTGGAGAGCAGAAAGTACTGTGTTGGCCAGGACAAAATGCACTGTGTTCCTTAACTCAGACTATTTATTTAGACAATGAATATTACATGACTGGAGCTGGAACACGAGGGTGACCACTGAGACGAGGGTAATCTCCAATCGCTGTAAGTACTTCAACAATGGTGTTCATGACAAACACTGCAGCAGATCTGGCTGAACGCTGAGGAAAAAAACCGTGTCCTGCAGACGAGCGGACTACAACAGCTAGACAGAACTAAGATACGACACTTCTCATGGTAGCTTCTCTAGCCATGGTTCTGTTGGGTTACTGTTACCACTGGTAGTTACTCTATGGGTTAACTATTGCCACTGGTAGTTACTCTATGGGTTAACTATGGGTTAACTATTGTCTGATGGTAGCTACTCTATGGGTTAACTATGGGTTAACTATTGTCTGATGGTATGTACTCTATGGGTTAACTATGGGTTAACTATTGTCTGATGGTAGCTACTCTATGGGTTAACTATTGTCTAATGGTAGCTACTCTATGGGTTAACTATGGGTTAACTATTGTCTGATGGTAGTTACTCTATGGGTTAACTATGGGTTAACTATTGTCTAATGGTAGTTACTCTATGGGTTAACTATTGGTTAACTATTGTCTGATGGTTGCTACTCTATGGGTTAACTATTGGTTAACTATTGTCTGATGGTAGCTACTCTATGGGTTAACTATTGGTTTTGTCTGATGGTAGCTACTCTATGGGTTAACTATTGGTTAACTATTGTCTGATGGTAGTTACTCTATGGGTTAACTATTGGTTAACTATTGTCTGATGGTAGCTCCTCTATGGGTTAACTATTGTCTAATGGTAGTTACTCTATGGGTTAACTAAGGGTTAACTATTGTCTAATGGTAGTTACTCTATGGGTTAACTATGGGTTAACTATTGTCTGATTGCGCTGTTGCGCAGCAACTCACTGCCTTCCTGAAGACAAACAATGTATACAAAACGCTTCAGTCTGGTTTTAGACCCCATCATAGCACTGAGACTGCACTTGTGAAGGTGGTAAATGACCTTTTAATGGCGTCAGACCGAGGCTCTGCATCTGTCCTCGTGCTCCTAGATCTTAGTGTTGCTTTTGATACCATCGACCACCACATTCTTTTGGAGAGATTGGAAACCCAAATTGGTCTACATGGGCAAGTTCTGGCCTGGTTTAGATCTTATCTGTTGGAAAGATATCAGTTTGTCTCTGTGAATGGTTTGTCCTCTGACAAATCAATTGTAAATTTCGGTGTTCCTCAAGGTTCCGTTTTAGGACCACTATTGTTTTCACTATATATTTTACCTCTTGGGGATGTCATTCGAAAACATAATGTTAAATTTCACTGCTATGCGGACGACACACAGCTGTACATTTCAATGAAACATGGTGAAGCCCCAAAACTTCCCTCGCTAGAAGCCTGTGTTTCAGACATAAAGAAGTGGATGGCTGCAAACTTTCTACTTTTAAACTCGGACAAAACAGAGATGCTTGTTCTAGGTCCGAAGAAACAAAGAGATCTTCTGTTGAATCTGGATGGTTGTACAGTCGTCTCAAATAAAACTGTGAAGGACCTCGGCGTTACTCTGGACCCTGATCTCTCTTTTGAAGATCATATCAAGACTGTTTCAAGGACAGCTTTTTTCCATCTACGTAACATTGCAAAAATCAGAAACATTCTGTCCAAAAATGATGCAGAAAAATTAATCCATGCTTTTGTTACTTCTAGGCTGGACTACTGCAATGCTCTACTTTCCGGCTACCCAGATAAAGCACTAAACAAACTTCAGTTAGTGCTAAATACGGCTGCTAGAATCCTGACTAGAACCAAAAAATGTGATCATATTACTCCAGTGCTAGCCTCCCTACACTGGCTTCCTGTTAAGGCAAGGGCTGATTTCAAGGTTTTACTGCTAACCTACAAAGCATTACATGAGCTTGCTCCTATCTATCTTTCCGATTTGGTCCTGCCGTACATACCTACACGTACGCTACGGTCACAAGACGCAGGCCTCCTAATTGTCCCTAGAATTTCTAAGCAAACGGCTGGAGGTAGGGCTTTCTCCTATAGAGCTCCATTTTTATGGAATGGTCTGCCTACCAATGTGAGAGACGCAGACTCAGTCTCAACCTTTAAGTCTTTACTGAAGACTTATCTCTTCAGTAGGTCCTATGATTAAGTATAGTCTGGCCCAGGAGTGTGAAGGTGAACGGAAAGGCTGGAGCAACGAACCGCCCTTGCTGTCTCTGCCTTGCCAGTTCCCCTCTCTCCACTGAGATTCTCTGCCTCTAACCCTATTACAGGGGCTGAGTCACTGGCTTACTGGTGTTCTTCCATGCCGTCCATGGGAGGGGTGCGTCACTTGAGTGGGTTGAGTCACTGACGTGGTCTTCCTGTCTGGGTTGGCGCCCCCCCCCCTTGGGTTGTGCCGTGGCGGAGATCTTTGTGGGCTATACTCGGCCTTGTCTTAGGACGGTAAGTTGGTGGTTGGAGACATCCCTCTAGTGGTGTGGGGGCTGTGCTTTGGCAAAGTGGGTGGGGTTATATCCTGCCTGTTTGGCCCTGTCCAGGGGTATCATCGGATGGGGCCACAGTGTCTTCTGATCCCTCCTGTCTCAGCCACCAGTATTTATGCTGCAGTAGTTTATGTGTCGGGGGGCTAGGGTCAGTCTGTTACATCTGGAGTATTTCTCCTGTCTTATCCGGTGTCCTGTGTGAATTTAAATATGCTCTCGCTAATTCTCTCTTTCTCTCTTTCTTTCTTTCTCTCGGAGGACCTGAGCCCTAGGACCATGCCTCAGGACTACCTGGCATGATGACACCTTGCTGTCCCCAGTCCACCTGGCCGTGCTGCTGCTCCAGTTTCAACTGTTCTGCCTGCGGCTATGGAACCCTGACCTGTTCACCGGACGTGCTTGTTGCACCCTCGACAACTACTATGATTATTATTATTTGACCATGCTGGTCATTTATGAACATTTTAACATCTTGACCATGTTCTGTTATAATATCCACCCTGCACAGCCAGAAGAGGACTGGCCACCCCTCATAGCCTGGTCCTCTCTAGGTTTCTTCCTAGGTTTTTGGCCATTCTAGGGAGTTTTTCCTAGGGAGTTTTATCCTAGCCACCATGCTTCTTTCACATGCATTGCTTACTGTTTGGGGTTTTAGGCTGGGTTTCTGTACAGCACTTTGAGATATCAGCTGATATATGGGTTAACTATTATCTGATGGTAGCTACTCTATGGGTTAACTATTGGTTAACTATTGTCTGATGGTAGCTACTCTATGGGTTAACTATTGTCTGATAGTTCCATTAACTCTATGTCTTAGTGGTGTCCATATTCTATAGATGTGACCATCTGTTTTAATAGTGTCCATATTCTGTGGTTATCTCTAGTTGCAGGGCTAGTCTGTGGATGTGGTTATCTCTGGTTAGTTGTAGGGCTAGTCTGTGGTTAGTTGTAGGGCTAGTCTGTGGTTAGTTGTAGGGCTAGTCTGGTTAGTTGAGGGCTGTCTGGTTAGTTGTAGGCTAGTCTCTGGTTAGTTGTAGGGCTAGTCTGTGGTTATTGTGGGCTAGTCTGTGGTTAGTTGTAGGGCTAGTCTGGTTAGTTGTAGGGCTAGTCTGGTTAGTTGTAGGGCTAGTCTCTGGTTAGTTGTAGGGCTAGTCTGGTTAGTTGTAGGGCTAGTCTCTGGTTAGTTGTAGGGCTAGTCTGGTTAGTTGTAGGGCTAGTCTGGTTAGTTGTAGGGCTAGTCTGTGGATGTGGTTATCTCTGGTTAGTTGTAGGGCTAGTCTGTGGATGTGGTTATCTCTGGTTAGTTGTAGGGCTAGTCTGTGGATGTGGTTATCTCTGGTTAGTTGTAGGGCTAGTCTGGTTAGTTGTAGGGCTAGTCTGTGGATGTGGTTATCTCTGGTTAGTTGTAGGGCTAGTCTGTGGATGTGGTGGTATCTGGTTAGTTGTAGGGCTAGTCTGTGGTTAGTTGTAGGGCTAGTCTGTGGATGTGGTGATATCTGGTTAGTTGTAGGGCTAGTCTGTGGATGTGGTTATCTCTGGTTAGTTGTAGGGCTAGTCTGTGGTTAGTTGTAGGGCTAGTCTGTGGATGTGGTTATCTCTGGTTAGTTGTAGGGCTAGTCTGTGGATGTGGTTATCTCTGGCTAGTTGTAGGGCTAGTCTGTGGTTAGTTGTAGGGCTAGTCTGTGGATGTGGTTATCTCTGGTTAGTTGTAGGGCTAGTCTGGTTAGTTGTAGGGCTAGTCTGGTTAGTTGTAGGGCTTGTCTGTGGATGTGGTTATCTCTGGTTAGTTGTAGGGCTAGTCTGGTTAGTTGTAGGGCTAGTCTGTGGATGTGGTTATCTCTGGTTAGTTGTAGGGCTAGTCTGGTTAGTTGTAGGGCTAGTCTGGTTAGTTGTAGGGCTAGTCTGTGGATGTGTTTATCTCTGGTTAGTTGTAGGGCTAGTCTGGTTAGTTGTAGGGCTAGTCTGTGGATGTGTTTATCTCTGGTTAGTTGCAGGGCTAGTCTGGTTAGTTGTAGGGCTAGTCTGTGGATGTGGTTATCTCTGGTTAGTTGTAGGGCTAGTCTGTGGATGTGGTTATCTCTGGTTAGTTGTAGGGCTAGTCTGTGGATGTGGTTATCTCTGGTTAGTTGTAGGGCTAGTCTGTGGATGTGGTTATCTCTGGTTAGTTGTAGGGCTAGTCTGTGGATGCGGTGGTATCTGGTTAGTTGTTGGGCTAGTCTGTGGATGTGGTTATCTCTGGTTAGTTGTAGGGCTAGTCTGTGGATGTGTTTATCTCTGGTAGTTGTAGGGCTAGTCTGGTTAGTTGTAGGGCTAGTCTGTGGATGTGGTTACCTCTGGTTAGTTGTAGGGCTAGTCTGGTTAGTTGTAGGGCTAGTCTGTGGATGTGTTTATCTCTGGTTAGTTGTAGGGCTAGTCTGGTTAGTTGTAGGGCTAGTCTGTGGATGTGGTTACCTCTGGTTAGTTGTAGGGCTAGTCTGGTTAGTTGTAGGGCTAGTCTGTGGATGTGTTTACCTCTGGTTAGTTGTAGGGCTAGTCTGTTTCAACTCAGTGAGCTCTACATAGAGGGTGTAGTCTACTCACAGATACTCAGAGCACCTCAGCAGGCGTCTCCACAGACAAACAACAAAACCATCTGAATACAGACCGGGAGAGAGGAGAAGAGTGAAGCAGGACTTTTTTTTCTTCGTATTTAACGTTTTCAGCTGTGCGATTACACATTTCCAGTTGTAAAATATGACTAGTAACCCTTTCTCAGAGCGTACATATCCTTTTCAACCAGATCCACTCACCAGGCCTGTTGGAGTATCCTGTTCTTCCTATTCTGCTCTCCAAAACATTCGCTTTGCAAATTCCAATGTGCTGGAATACAATGAGGGAAGAGGGTTCTCTATTCTGTGTTTAGAGGCAGCGGGGAAATCATCTGGTCAAGGTAGTGTTGAGCCAGGAAATAATAAGATCAGACTTTGTCGCCTATCAAACTTTAAACAAAAACCTAATGCTCGGCTTTCAATACCCAGGAAGTTGGAAGAAAGCACTTGACAAAGCAGCATGCCTTGACTGATACATAATGTATGGCTTCTAGCATCTAGCATCTAGCCTTTGAAACACATCACGCCCACAGATAACCACGTTTATGCCGACCCAGGCTGCCAACTACATCAGCCAGACTACTGAGTTTCTGTTGGGGAAGGAAGAAATATTTACAACTTTGAAGACTTAGTGAAATGCATAAAGCTATGCATTTTTTCGTGATATTTCTACACATTTTAAAAGTGGTCTTTGTTCACAAATGACAAGCAAGTAAAGAGTTAGAACTGTTCTCATTGGGCGCTAGAGTCTGATAGAGACAACAGGCTGTTTGTATCTCACAAGAAAGCAGAAGGACAGTAGGAGGACACCAGGAGGACACCAGGAGGACACCAGGAGGACAGCAGGAGGACAGCAGGAGGACAACAGGAGGACAGCAGGAGGACAACAGGAGGACAGTAGAAGGACAGTAGAAGGACAGTAGAAGGACAGCAGGAGGACAACAGGAGGACAGCAGGAGGACACCAGGAGGACAACAGGAGGACACCAGGAGGACAGCAGGAGGACACCAGGAGGACAGCAGGAGGACACCAGGAGGACACCAGGAGGACACCAGGAGGACACCAGGAGGACACCAGGAGGACAGTAGAAGGACAGTAGAAGGACAGTAGAAGGACAGCAGGAGGACAGTAGGAGGACAGAAGGAGGACAGCAGAAGGACAGCAGGAGGACACCAGGAGGACAGCAGGAGGACAGTAGAAGGACAGCAGGAGGACAGTCGAAGGACAGCAGGAGGACAGCAGGAGGACAGTAGAAACACAGTAGAAGGACAGTAGAAGGACAGCAGGAGGACAGCAGAAGGACAGGTATCCAGTTGGTTTCCCATAGATAAATAAGTTAAAATATATCAAACCACAGCCTTTCATAAGGAGACACAGTCACCTCGTCTTAACGGTTTGTCTCCTGACTGTTTACTCAAGGACATCTAGATCCTACAACAACTGAAATCATTCATTATCTCTTGCAGCAGCTGCTCTGCATATGGTTGGGTCTCCGGCACGGGAGCCACATCAGAACACTCACTACATAAATATACTGTAAAACACACTGCACAAACGGACAGAACAACTCAAAGAAACCAGGAGAGACAAACCTGTTTATAAAACATGGTCCACCAATCGAGGAACACACGTAAAGTGAAACATCTAATTTAAGGGTATAATTTATGTCTTTCGTTTACCCCAGGCCCATAGAGCCTGGCAGGGTCAGAAGAGAGAGAGAGACAGAGACAGAGACAGAGAGAGAGATGAGTTTGACACGAAGGATATACTGCTTTGTCGAGGCAAGGCCCAAATCCCCGTCATCAGCTTGAAGAAAAGACGGTGAAAAAGGGGGAGGAGGGCGGGGTGCCTTGTAAGAATTCGCTGACGAGTAGGTAAACCACCACCGCTACCCTCTGTATTATTGACCAACATGCAATCATTGGAAAACAAACTGAACAATCTACGATTAAGACTATCCTACCAACGGGACAGAAAGAACTGTGTTATCTTATGTTTCATCGAGACTTGGCTGAACGACGACACGGATAATATAGAGCTGGCTGGCTTCTCCGTGCATCGGCAGGACAGAGCAGTTACGTCTGGTAAGACGAGGGGTGGGGGTGTTTGTCAGTAACTGCTGGTGCGTGATGTCTAATATTAAAGAAGTCTCGAGGTTTTGCTCGCCTGAGGTAGAATACCTTATGATAAGCTGTAGACCACACTATCTACCAAGAGAGTTCTCATCTATAATATTCATAGCCATCTATTTACCACCACAGACTGAAGCTGGTACTAAGACACCACTCAACCAGCTGTATAAGGCCATAAGACCCCACTCAACCAGCTGTATAAGGCCATAAGACCCCACTCAACCAGCTGTATAAGGTCATAAGACCCCACTCAACCAGCTGTATAAGGCCATAAGACCCCACTCAACCAGCTGTATAAGGTCATAAGACCCCACTCAACCAGCTGTATAAGGTCATAAGACCCCACTCAACCAGCTGTATAAGGCCATAAGACCCCACTCAACCAGCTGTATAAGGCCATAAGACCCCACTCAACCAGCTGTATAAGGTCATAAGACCCCACTCAACCAGCTGTATAAGGCCATAAGACCCCACTCAACCAGCTGTATAAGGTCATAAGACCCCACTCAACCAGCTGTATAAGGTCATAAGACCCCACTCAACCAGCTGTATAAGGCCATAAGACTCCACTCAACCAGCTGTATAAGGCCATAAGACCCCACTCAACCAGCTGTATAAGGTCATAAGACCCCACTCAACCAGCTGTATAAGGCCATAAGACCCCACTCAACCAGCTGTATAAGGCCATAAGCAAACAAAGAAGTGCTCATCCAGAAGCGGCGCTCCTAGTGGCCGGGGACTTTAATGCAGGAAAACTTAAATCCATTTGAAATCGTTTCTACCAGCATGTCACATGTTCAACCAGAGGGAAAAAAAACTCTAGACCACCTTTACTCCACACACAGAGACACATTCAAAGCTCTTTCTCACCCTCCATTTGGCAAATCTGACCATAATTCTATCCTCCTGATTCCTGCTTACAATCAAAAACTAAAGCAGGAAGTACCAGTGACTCGCTCAATAAGGAAGTGGTCAGATGACGCGAATGCTAAGCTACAGGACTGTTTTGCTAGCACAGACTGGAATATGTTACGGGATTCATCCAATGGCATTGAGGAGTATACCACCTCAGTCACCGGCTTCATCAATAAGTGCATCGACGACATCGTCCCCACAGTGTCCGTACGTACATATCCCAACCAGAAGCCATGGAGTCTGTAATACCTACATGTTTCAAACAGACCACCATAGTCAATGTGCCCAAGGAAGCGAAGATTATTACCGCCCCGTAGCACTCACGTCGGTAGCCATGAAGGGCTTTGAAAGGTCGCTCATATCAACACTATCATGACAGAAACCCTAGACCCACTCCAATTTGAATACCGCCCAAACAGATCCACAGATGATGCAATCTCTATTGCACTCCACACTGCCCTTTCCCACCTGGACAAAAGGAACACCTACGTGAGAATGCTGTTCATTGATTACAGCTCAGCGTTCAACACCATAGTGCCCTCAAAGCTCATCACTAAGCTAAGGACCCTGGGACTAAACACCTCCCTCTGTATCTGGATCCTGGATTTCCTGACGGGCCGCCCCCAGGTTGTAAGGGTAGGCAACAACACATCTGCCACGCTGATCCTCAACACTGGGGCCACTCATTATCTATGCATAGTCACTTTACAAATTACCTCGACTAACCTATACCCCCGCACATTGACTTGGTAACGGTACCCCCTGTATATACCCTCGTTATTGTTATGTAAATGTTTTGTGTTACTTTTCGATTAGATTTTTTTAACTGTAGTTTATTTTGTAAGTATTTTATTAATTCTATTGCTTGAACTGCATTGTTGGTTAAGGGCTTGTAAGTAAGCATTTCACCGTAAGGTCTACACCTGTTGTATTCGGCAAAATGTGACAACATTTGATTTGATTTGATTTGAGTCTGAGTCCAAAATGGCACCCTATTCTCTATATAAAGCACTAATAAGGGGTTAAATATGGGTTAAAAAATATCTATAGTTTGCTGACCTTTCTTATGTCTCTCAGAAATAGGACAGATAATTCAAAACAAACTTCCTTTTCATTTATTTTTTGACTATCTGTCGTTTGAATATGTTATTCCGTGTGTTTCCATGGGCTATGAGCAGTAGGGACAAATTCAATGTTTCATCGAATAATCAAATCACATCAAATGTATTTGTCACATACACATGGTTAGCAGGTGTTAATGCAAGTGTAGCGAAATGCTTGTGCTTCTAGTTCCGACCATGCAGTAATATCTAACAAGTAATCTACCAATTCCACAACAACTACCTTGTACACAAAAGTGTAAAGGAATGAATACGAATATGTACATAAAAAAGCTAAATACTGCATAGTTTCCTAGGAATGCGATGCGAGGCGGCCATCTTTGTCGGCGCCGGAAGTCAAATCAATCGATTCCAATTTTGGGGGGATGCTTAAAGGGGTTCTAAAATTCCAAATCAAATAGTTAAATGATCCTTGGTATGACCATCTTAAAACAATTCCATATGTTATCTATGTAGAAAGCCAGCCCCGGGCACTTAGACCTTTGGGGGTCATATTAACACTGTGAAGTCATAGAAACATTTAAACTATTTTTGATTTCTGCATGAGTTACCATTTGTTACAATACATCTATATTCTGCTGCTCTCCCAGGTATTCAGAATGCATTTTCCACTCTTCAGTCAATCATACAAACATTCCCAAACTGATGCCTGGTTCCCAAACTGATGCCTGGTTCCCAAACTGATGCCTGGTTCCCAAACTGATGCCTGGTTCCCAAACTGATGCCTGGTTCCCAAACTGATGCCTGGTTCTAAACTGATGCCTGGTTCCCAAACTGATGCCTGGTTCCCAAACTGATGCCTGGTTCTAAACTGATGCCTGGTTCCCAAACTGATGCCTGGTTCCCAAACTGATGCCTGGTTCCCAAACTGATGCCTGGTTCCCAAACTGATGCCTGGTTCCCAAACTGATGCCTGGTTCCCAAACTGCTGCCTGGTTCCCAAACTGATGCCTGGTTCCCAAACTGATGCCTGGTTCCCAAACTGCTGCCTGGTTCCCAAACTGCTGCCTGGTTCCCAAACTGATGCCTGGTTCCCAAACTGATGCCTGGTTCCCAAACTGATGCCTGGTTCCCAAACTGATGCCTGGTTCCCAAACTGCTGCCTGGTTCCCAAACTGATGCCTGGTTCCCAAACTGCTGCCTGGTTCCCAAACTGCTGCCTGGTTCCCAAACTGATGCCTGGTTCTAAACTGATGCCTGGTTCCCAAACTGATGCCTGGTTCCCAAACTGATGCCTGGTTCCCAAACTGATGCCTGGTTCCCAAACTGATGCCTGGTTCCCAAACTGATGCCTGGTTCTAAACTGATGCCTGGTTCCCAAACTGATGCCTGGTTCTAAACTGATGCCTGGTTCTAAACTGATGCCTGGTTCCCAAACTGATGCCTGGTTCCCAAACTGATGCCTGGTTCCCAAACTGATGCCTGGTTCCCAAACTGATGCCTGGTTCCCAAACTGATGCCTGGTTCCCAAACTGATGCCTGGTTCTAAACTGATGCCTGGTTCCCAAACTGATGCCTGGTTCCCAAACTGATGCCTGGTTCTAAACTGATGCCTGGTTCCCAAACTGATGCCTGGTTCCCAAACTGATGCCTGGTTCCCAAACTGATGCCTGGTTCCCAAACCGATGCCTGGTTCCCAAACTGATGCCTGGTTCCCAAACTGATGCCTGGTTCCCAAACCGATGCCTGGTTCCCAAACTGATGCCTGGTTCCCAAACTGATGCCTGGTTCCCAAACTGATGCCTGGTTCCCAAACTGATGCCTGGTTCCCAAACTGATGCCTGGTTCCCAAACTGATGCCTGGTTCCCAAACTGATGCCTGGTTCCCAAACTGATGCCTGGTTCCCAAACTGCTGCCTGGTTCCCAAACTGATGCCTGGTTCCCAAACTGATGCCTGGTTCCCAAACTGATGCCTGGTTCCCAAACTGATGCCTGGTTCTAAACTGATGCCTGGTTCCCAAACTGATGCCTGGTTCTAAACTGATGCCTGGTTCTAAACTGATGCCTGGTTCCCAAACTGATGCCTGGTTCCCAAACTGATGCCTGGTTCCCAAACTGATGCCTGGTTCCAAACTGATGCCTGGTTCCCAAACTGATGCCTGGTTCCCAAACTGATGCCTGGTTTCCAAACTGATGCCTGGTTCCCAAACTGATGCCTGGTTCCCAAACTGATGCCTGGTTCCAAACTGATGCCTGGTTCTAAACTGATGCCTGGTTCCCAAACCGATGCCTGGTTCCCAAACCGATGCCTGGTTCCCAAACTGATGCCTGGTTCTAAACTGATGCCTGGTTCCCAAACTGATGCCTGGTTCCCAAACTGCTGCCTGGTTCCCAAACTGATGCCTGGTTCCCAAACTGATGCCTGGTTTCCAAACTGATGCCTGGTTCCCAAACTGATGCCTGGTTCCCAAACTGCTGCCTGGTTCCCAAACTGATGCCTGGTTCTAAACTGATGCCTGGTTCTAAACTGCTGCCTGGTTCCCAAACTGATGCCTGGTTCTAAACTGCTGCCTGGTTCCCAAACTGATGCCTGGTTCCAAACTGATGCCTGGTTCTAAACTGCTGCCTGGTTCCCAAACTGATGCCTGGTTCTAAACTGCTGCCTGGTTCCCAAACTGATGCCTGGTTCTAAACTGATGCCTGGTTCCCAAACTGATGCCTGGTTCCAAACTGATGCCTGGTTCTAAACTGATGCCTGGTTCTAAACTGATGCCTGGTTCCCAAACTGATGCCTGGTTCTAAACTGATGCCTGGTTCCCAAACTGATGCCTGGTTCCCAAACTGATGCCTGGTTCCCAAACTGATGCCTGGTTCCAAACTGATGCCTGGTTCTAAACTGATGCCTGGTTCCAAACTGATGCCTGGTTCCCAAACTGATGCCTGGTTCTAAACTGATGCCTGGTTCCCAAACTGATGCCTGGTTCCCAAACTGCTGCCTGGTTCCCAAACTGATGCCTGGTTCTAAACTGATGCCTGGTTCCAAACTGATGCCTGGTTCCCAAACTGATGCCTGGTTCCCAAACTGATGCCTGGTTCCAAACTGATGCCTGGTTCCCAAACTGATGCCTGGTTCCAAACTGATGCCTGGTTCCAAACTGCTGCCTGGTTCTAAACTGATGCCTGGTTCCCAAACTGATGCCTGGTTCCCAAACTGATGCCTGGTTCTAAACTGATGCCTGGTTCCCAAACTGATGCCTGGTTCTAAACTGATGCCTGGTTCCCAAACTGATGCCTGGTTCTAAACTGATGCCTGGTTTCCAAACTGTTGCCTGGTTTCCAAACTGATGCCTGGTTCCAAACTGATGCCTGGTTTCCAAACTGATGCCTGGTTCCAAACTGATGCCTGGTTTCCAAACTGATGCCTGGTTCCCAAACTGATGCCTGGTTCCCAAACTGATGCCTGGTTCCCAAACTGATGCCTGGTTCCAAACTGATGCCTGGTTTCCAAACTGATGCCTGGTTCCCAAACTGATGCCTGGTTCCCAAACTGATGCCTGGTTCCCAAACTGAGACTAGGAGGTGAATGCTTCATCAGCATATTCAAACAGGACTTCTATAAAGGCTGTGTTCCAGATTGTACAGGGCTTTAGGTTGGCTACGTTTAGTGATGGAACAGATCTTGGTGTATAGAACAGGGACAATACAGGAACACGCAAGAACATATAGTGTATTTGAACAATACTGGATATATACATGTATATATCCAGTATTGTTCAATACTATATGTTCTTGCGTGTTCCTGTATTGTCCCATATGTCTTTATATACATATATATATATACATATATATATGGACTAAAGACATGAAAAGAACCAAGTGACTTTTAAGTGGCTAAACATGAATACATCAGCAGCATTTCAATAGTGTGTCTCTGGCTCTCCTCACGCTGCCTTCTCTCTCCGCTCCACCTGTCTGCCTGCCTGCCTGACAGAGAAAGACACCGCTGGCGTTATTACAAATACATCTTGGTTGGAATGTATAGCCTGTCAGTGCAGTGCATTATGGTTCTGGGTTCGGGAATAATGGAATGTGTGTTGATTGTGATCTGACTGAATTAATATATATTGTTCTAGGAGGTGAGGTGAGTTAGAGGAGCGGGACAACGGGACTGATGGGTAGAGATTCATTTCACTGTACAGCGCTACTGCAATGCATATTGGGAAACAGGAGCGTGGCGTCCATCAGCGTACGTCAGCGTTAGTTTTATCACGAGCAGGAGATGAACATCCGCCGGCTGGTTGAGAAATAATACCTCGTCTTATCGCTGAGGATTCATCACAGCAATTGTTCAAACCTCAACCCTTCTTAGGCTGTTGTTTGTGTACTGTAGATATATGCAAAGTTTATTCACAATGTTTTCATATTATTCTACATCAAATTACTTAAATCAAGACATAACCGCAGCGTTACTGTTATTCACTGAACCAGTGTAGTGAAGAATAGCAAACAAATGTCTAAATCTCAGCTCAGAGACAGACTGAGAGACTCACAGAGGGAAGGACTCATACTGTGCAGACTGAGAGACTCACAGAGGGAAGGACTCATACTGTGCAGACTGAGAGACTCACAGAGGGAAGGACTCATACTGTGCAGACTGAGAGACTCACAGAGGGAAGGACTCATACTGTGCAGACTGAGAGACTCACAGAGGGAAGGACTCATACTGTGCAGACTGAGAGACTCACAGAGGGAAGGACTCATACTGTGCAGACTGAGAGACTCACAGAGGGAAGGACTCATACTGTGCAGACTGAGTGACTCACAGAGGGAAGGACTCATACTGTGCAGACTGAGAGACTCACAGAGGGAAGGACTCATACTGTGCAGACTGAGAGACTCACAGAGGGAAGGACTCATACTGTGCAGACTGAGAGACTCACAGAGGGAAGGACTCATACTGTGCAGACTGAGAGACTCACAGAGGGAAGGACTCATACTGTGCAGACTGAGAGACTCACAGAGGGAAGGACTCATACTGTGCAGACTGAGAGACTCACAGAGGGAAGGACTCATACTGTGCAGACTGAGAGACTCACAGAGGGAAGGACTCATACTGTGCAGACTGAGAGACTCACAGAGGGAAGGACTCATACTGTGCAGACTGAGAGACTCACAGAGGGAAGGACTAATACTGTGCAGACTGAGAGACTCACAGAGGGAAGGACTCGTACTGTGCAGACTGAGAGACTCACAGAGGGAAGGACTCATACTGTGCAGACTGAGAGACTCACAGAGGGAAGGACTCGTACTGTGCAGACTGAGAGACTCACAGAGGGAAGGACTCGTACTGTGCAGACTGAGAGACTCACAGAGGGAAGGACTCATACTGTGCAGACTGAGAGACTCACAGAGGGAAGGACTCATACTGTGCAGACTGAGAGACAGGGTAAAGGACTCCTAGAGGACAGACTGAGAGACAGGGTAAAGGACTCCTAGAGGACAGACTGAGAGACAGGGTAAAGGACTCCTAGAGGACAGACTGAGAGACAGGGTAAAGGACTCCTAGAGGACAGACTGAGAGACAGGGTAAAGGACGAGGACAGACTGAGAGACAGGGTAAAGGACTCCTAGAGGACAGACTGAGAGACAGGGTAAAGGACTCCTAGTGGACAGACTGAGAGACAGGGTAAAGGACTCCTAGAGGACAGACTGAGAGACAGGGTAAAGGACTCCTAGAGGACAGACTGAGAGACAGGGTAAAGGACTCCTAGAGGACAGACTGAGAGACAGGGTAAAGGACTCCTAGAGGACAGACTGAGAGACAGGGTAAAGGACTCCTAGAGGACAGACTGAGAGACAGGGTAAAGGACGAGGACAGACTGAGAGACAGGGTAAAGGACTCCTAGAGGACAGACTGAGAGACAGGGTAAAGGACTCCTAGAGGACAGACTAAGAGACAGGGTAAAGGACTCCTAGAGGACAGACTGAGAGACAGGGTAAAGGACTCCTAGAGGACAGACTGAGAGACAGGGTAAAGGACTCCTAGAGGACAGACTGAGAGACAGGGTAAAGGACTCCTAGAGGACAGACTGAGAGACAGGGTGAAGGACTCCTAGAGGACAGACTGAGAGACAGGGTAAAGGACTCCTAGAGGACAGACTGAGAGACAGGGTAAAGGACGAGGACAGACTGAGAGACAGGGTAAAGGACTCCTAGAGGACAGACTGAGAGACAGGGTAAAGGACGAGGACAGACTGAGAGACAGGGTAAAGGACTCCTAGAGGACAGACTGAGAGACAGGGTAAAGGACTCCTAGAGGACAGACTGAGAGACAGGGTAAAGGACTCCTAGAGGACAGACTGAGAGACAGGGTAAAGGACTCCTAGAGGACAGACTGAGAGACAGGGTAAAGGACTCCTAGAGGACAGACTGAGAGACAGGGTAAAGGACTCCTAGAGGACAGACTGAGAGACAGGGTAAAGGACTCCTAGAGGACAGACTGAGAGACAGGGTAAAGGACTCCTAGAGGACAGACTGAGAGACAGGGTAAAGGACGAGGACAGACTGAGAGACAGGGTAAAGGACTCCTAGAGGACAGACTGAGAGACAGGGTAAAGGACTCCTAGAGGACAGACTGAGAGACAGGGTAAAGGACTCCTAGAGGACAGACTGAGAGACAGGGTAAAGGACTCCTAGAGGACAGACTGAGAGACAGGGTAAAGGACTCCTAGAGGACAGACTGAGAGACAGGGTAAAGGACGAGGACAGACTGAGAGACAGGGTAAAGGACTCCTAGAGGACAGACTGAGAGACAGGGTAAAGGACTCCTAGAGGACAGACTGAGAGACAGGGTAAAGGACTCCTAGAGGACAGACTGAGAGACAGGGTAAAGGACGAGGACAGACTGAGAGACAGGGTAAAGGACTCCTAGAGGACAGACTGAGAGACAGGGTAAAGGACTCCTAGAGGACAGACTGAGAGACAGGGTGGGGACTCCTAGAGGACAGACTGAGAGACAGGGTGGGGACTCCTAGAGGACAGACAGAGAGACAGGGTAAAGGACTCCTAGAGGACAGACTGAGAGACAGGGTAAAGGACTCCTAGAGGACAGACTGAGAGACAGGGTAAAGGACTCCTAGAGGACAGACTGAGAGACAGGGTAAAGGACGAGGACAGACTGAGAGACAGGGTAAAGGACTCCTAGAGGACAGACTGAGAGACAGGGTAAAGGACTCCTAGAGGACAGACTGAGAGACAGGGTAAAGGACTCCTAGAGGACAGACTGAGAGACAGGGTAAAGGACTCCTAGAGGACAGACTGAGAGACAGGGTAAAGGACTCCTAGAGGACAGACTGAGAGACAGGGTAAAGGACTCCTAGAGGACAGACTGAGAGACAGGGTAAAGGACTCCTAGAGGACAGACTGAGAGACAGGGTAAAGGACTCCTACAGGACAGACTGAGAGACAGGGTAAAGGACTCCTAGAGGACAGACTGAGAGACAGGGTAAAGGACTCCTAGAGGACAGACTGAGAGACAGGGTAAAGGACTCCTAGAGGACAGACTGAGAGACAGGGTAAAGGACTCCTAGAGGACAGACTGAGAGACAGGGTAAAGGACTCATACAGGACAGACTGAGAGACAGGGTAAAGGACGAGGACAGACTGAGAGACAGGGTAAAGGACTCCTAGAGGACAGACTGAGAGACAGGGTAAAGGACTCCTAGAGGACAGACTGAGAGACAGGGTAAAGGACTCCTAGAGGACAGACTGAGAGACAGGGTAAAGGACTCCTAGAGGACAGACTGAGAGACAGGGTAAAGGACTCCTAGAGGACAGACTGAGAGACAGGGTAAAGGACTCCTAGAGGACAGACTGAGAGACAGGGTAAAGGACTCCTACAGGACAGACTGAGAGACAGGGTAAAGGACTCCTAGAGGACAGACTGAGAGACAGGGTAAAGGACTCCTAGAGGACAGACTGAGAGACAGGGTAAAGGACGAGGACAGACTGAGAGACAGGGTAAAGGACTCCTAGAGGACAGACTGAGAGACAGGGTAAAGGACTCCTAGAGGACAGACTGAGAGACAGGGTAAAGGACTCCTAGAGGACAGACTGAGAGACAGGGTAAAGGACTCCTAGAGGACAGACTGAGAGACAGGGTAAAGGACGAGGACAGACTGAGAGACAGGGTAAAGGACTCCTAGAGGACAGACTGAGAGACAGGGTAAAGGACTCCTAGAGGACAGACTGAGAGACAGGGTAAAGGACTCCTAGAGGACAGACTGAGAGACAGGGTAAAGGACGAGGACAGACTGAGAGACAGGGTAAAGGACTCCTAGAGGACAGACTGAGAGACAGGGTAAAGGACTCCTAGAGGACAGACTGAGAGACAGGGTAAAGGACTCCTAGAGGACAGACTGAGAGACAGGGTAAAGGACGAGGACAGACTGAGAGACAGGGTAAAGGACTCCTACAGGACAGACTGAGAGACAGGGTAAAGGACTCCTAGAGGACAGACTGAGAGACAGGGTAAAGGACTCCTAGAGGACAGACTGAGAGACAGGGTAAAGGACTCCTAGAGGACAGACTGAGAGACAGGGTAAAGGACTCCTAGAGGACAGACTGAGAGACAGGGTAAAGGACTCCTAGAGGACAGACTGAGAGACAGGGTAAAGGACTCCTAGAGGACAGACTGAGAGACAGGGTGGGGACTCCTAGAGGACAGACTGAGAGACAGGGTAAAGGACTCCTAGAGGACAGACTGAGAGACAGGGTGAATAGAGAGAAGAGAGAGAGAAGAGATGGTGAATAGAGAGAAGAGAGAGAGAAGAGATGGTGAATAGAGAGAAGAGAGAGAGAAGAGATGGTGAATAGAGAGAAGAGAGAGAGAAGAGATGGTGAATAGAGAGAAGAGAGAGAAGAGATGGTGAATAGAGAGAAGAGAGAGAGAAGAGATGGTGAATAGAGAGAAGAGAGAGAGCTGAGATGGTGAATAGAGAGAAGAGAGAGAGAAGAGATGGTGAATAGAGAGAAGAGAGAGACAAGAGATGGTGAATAGAGAGAAGAGAGAGAGCTGAGATGGTGAATAGAGAGAAGAGAGAAGAGATGGTGAATAGAGAGAAGAGAGAGAGAAGAGATGGTGAATAGAGAGAAGAGAGAGAGAGAGAAGAGATGGTGAATAGAGAGAAGAGAGAGAGAAGAGATGGTGAATAGAGAGAAGAGAGAGAGAAGAGATGGTGAATAGAGAGAAGAGAGAGAGAAGAGATGGTGAATAGAGAGAAGAGAGAGAGAAGAGATGGTGAATAGAGAGAAGAGAGAGAAGAGATGGTGAATAGAGAGAAGAGAGAGAGAAGAGATGGTGAATAGAGAGAAGAGAGAGAGCTGAGATGGTGAATAGAGAGAAGAGAGAGAGAAGAGATGGTGAATAGAGAGAAGAGAGAGAAGAGATGGTGAATAGAGAGAAGAGAGAGAGAGTACTAGGCTATCCTTAAGTAATGTTGTTTACTGGCCCAGGCATTGGTAACCCTCCAGGCTCCAGTCTATTGAACAAAGCTCAGTAATTTGCTACCTTCGGTTCATTTCTCTCTCAGTGAGCTCTCTCTCTCTCTCTCTCTCTCTCTCTCTCACCTGGGACAGCCAGGAGAAATGCCTTGTAGGCCTGAACTGCAAACAGCTCGTCTCTGATCCTCTCCTTCACACAGCTTCACTCCACTGCTATTTGAACAGTGTTCTCCCTTGGTGCTGAGAGAAACATTTGGCCCTCTTCTCTGTGGAGAAAGAAAGGCAGTGTTCTTCTGTGTTCTTCATACATGTTTGAAGCCTTCCCTGTCTCCCCTCTGCTCTCATCAGTGCTTTCAGGCCCGGGCAGGAAGTGGACGCTGGGTTGGAAAGCTAAAAAGGCCTGACACAGCCTGATTTGTAAACAAGTTTTGAACGACATAAAAACACATTAGTGTCACTTCTTGGTAAATTCAACGTTAAAGAAACGCCAGGTATGTGTTCAACACAACGCTCGGACGAAGCAGTGGCCCAGATCAATAATTAATCTCAACTTGCTCCACTGCTGAAGCAGAACTACTGTAACAGACGTCTCAATAGAGTTCTAACCACTAGTGAAAATAATCAACAACATCGTGTTTTAGTTTTAAACGGCGTTGGAAATGCCACTGTGTTTCAGGGTCAGCATGTCTGGAGCCAGCCAGACGCTGTGGGACGAGAACACAACTCCACAGCTTTTACAAACACGCCTGCTTTGTTCTCATCTCTTATTTAGCTTCAAGGAAAAACTACTGAGGCCACCATTTCATGGACTTTACTGTTAATCTGTGCCTCTCCTCCCGTGTGGGTTGATGTAGGTTATATGGTCAGGCAAAGCTAGTCTGTCCAGGTTGTATGGACAGGCAAAGCCATGCCACGACAGCAGTCCAGTCTGAAAACATACCTCTAATCCGGTAACCTTCAGAACAAGAAGCTGCAGCTGAGAGAGAGATAGAGAGAGAGAGAGATGCTGAGTGACTGAGTGGCTGCAGGGCTGAAGGGACAGTCAGGGACACTGATATCCCCCCCCGCCCGGGGGCTGGAAAATGGATTTCTATTTCTGGGTTCATATCGCTGATCATGGTTCATAGCCTCCTTTCAGGCTCTGAGTTAACATCGCTGGCTGATGTCAGGGTGCCGCTGATCGCAGCCTGGAGATCCTCTGATGGCCTTCAATCTGCCAAAGCGATGACGGCTGTTGGCCTGATACTATCTGGTAAATTCTATCACTGTCACTGTCTGTTTCTATCCAGCAGCACTCAGGGTGTCAGGGGCCGGGCCCCCAACTCTCCACCAACGCGACACGGGGAACGGCTTCTACAACCCTCTGTGAATCTCACATCTATTGTTTCCAAGCGAAAGAGTGGGGGGGAAATGGTATCATTAAAGATATGAATTGGGTTTCATGTTGTACCCGAATCTTTTGATCTGAGTATGAGGTTACCCAGCAGCCCTCCAACTCCAGGACCTGTTGTCTCTGGTTCCAAGGACCAACAGGTCAGCATGTTGTTGTGTGTAGTTGTCACTAGTTTGTGAATGCTGTTGTTTTATTTCACACAGATCCACTGTCTGTTTGCTGGCGTATTGGTGTTGTTAACCAGAGTCTTCTGTCTGGGTCGTCCCTTTTGGTCTTCCTATAGTTTATTTATCCCAGACACCGTTCTCCACAGGAGGCCTTTTGCCTCTTGCCAGGCCGTCACTGGAAATAAGAATTTGTTCTTTAATTGACTAGTCTGGTTAAATAAAAGGTTAAATAAATAAAGTTTCAATAAAATAAAATAAAAACTATAAAGGTTACATACAGATATCAACGGTTCTGCACATTATTCTTCCAGAGTGGTAAAAACCACAGTCCTCAGCAGGACAGATTAACTCTCTACTAAAGCTGTACTCTTTCATATTAAACCTCCAATAAACACTGCAGAGACTCTATACCACTGGGATGGACTGGCAGGAAGACACAAGACAGGTACCTGTACTGTTATCATGGTAACGGAGTGAGACAGGTACCTGTACTGTTATCATGGTAACGGAGTGAGACAGGTACCTGTACTGTTATCATGGTAACGTAGTGAGACAGGTACCTGTACTGTTATCGTGGTAACGGAGTGAGACAGGTACCTGTACTGTTATCGTGGTAACGGAGTGAGACAGGTACCTGTACTGTTATCATGGTAACGGAGTGAGACAGGTACCTGTACTGTTATCGTGGTAACGGAGTGCGACAGAGAGAAATTACAGAGAGAATACTGACTGAAACTTCAATTTGCCAGAGGAGAAGAGCCAAACGTCTATAAATAAAATATTTACCGGCAGACTAAATGACACAAAATGTAACATTTTGGGATCTTTAAGACCACATTGGTGCAACTTTTCCACAGCAGCCAGTTAGGTTCTCAGTCTACCAGCTAGGTTCTCAGTCTGTTCTCAGTCTACCAGCTAGGTTCTCAGTCTACCAGCTAGGTTCTCAGTCTGCCAGCTAGGTTCTCAGTCTGCCAGCTAGGTTCTCAGTCTGCCACCTAGGTTCTCAGTCTACCAGCTAGGTTCTCAGTCTACCAGCTAGGTTCTCAGTCTACCAGCTAGGTTCTCAGTCTACCAGCTAGGTTCTCAGTCTGCCAGCTAGGTTCTCAGTCTGCCATCTAGGTTCTCAGTCTACCAGCTAGGTTCTCAGTCTACCAGCTAGGTTCTCAGTCTACCAGCTAGGTTCTCAGTCTGCCAGCTAGGTTCTCAGTCTACCAGCTAGGTTCTCAGTCTACCAGCTAGGTTCTCAGTCTACCAGCTAGGTTCTCAGTCTGCCAGCTAGGTTCTCAGTCTGCCATCTAGGTTCTCAGTCTACCAGCTAGGTTCTCAGTCTACCAGCTAGGTTCTCAGTCTACCAGCTAGGTTCTCAGTCTGCCAGCTAGGTTCTCAGTCTACCAGCTAGGTTCTCAGTCTACCAGCTAGGTTCTCAGTCTACCAGCTAGGTTCTCTGTCTGTAGAGAGATTACTGGGCTGGTTCTCAGTCTACCAGCTAGGTTCTCAGTCTACCAGCTAGGTTCTCAGTCTGTAGAGGGATCACTGGGCTGGTTCTCAGTCTACCAGCTAGGTTCTCAGTCTACCAGCTAGGTTCTCAGTCTACCAGCTAGGTTCTCAGTCTGTAGAGGGATCACTGGGCTGGTTCTCAGTCTACCAGCTAGGTTCTCAGTCTACCAGCTAGGTTCCCAGTCTACCAGCTAGGTTCTCAGTCTACCAGCTAGATTCTCAGTCTACCAGCTAGGTTCGCAGTCTACCAGCTAGGTTCTCAGTCTACCAGCTAGGTTCTCTGTCTGTAGAGAGATCACTGGGCTGGTTCTCAGTCTACCAGCTAGGTTCTCAGTCTACCAGCTAGGTTCTCAGTCTACCAGCTAGGTTCTCAGTCTACCAGCTAGGTTCTCAGTCTACCAGCTAGGTTCTCAGTCTACCAGCTAGGTTCTCAGTCTGCCATCTAGGTTCTCAGTCTACCAGCTAGGTTCTCAGTCTACCAGCTAGGTTCTCAGTCTACCAGCTAGGTTCTCAGTCTGTAGAGAGATTACTGGGCTGGTTCTCAGTCTACCAGCTAGGTTCTCAGTCTACCAGCTAGGTTCTCAGTCTACCAGCTAGGTTCTCAGTCTACCAGCTAGGTTCTCAGTCTACCAGCTAGGTTCTCAGTCTACCATCTAGGTTCTCAGTCTACCAGCTAGGTTCTCAGTCTACCAGCTAGGTTCTCAGTCTGCCAGCTAGGTTCTCAGTCTACCAGCTAGGTTCTCAGTCTGCCAGCTAGGTTCTCAGTCTACCAGCTAGGTTCTCAGTCTGCCAGCTAGGTTCTCAGTCTACCAGCTAGGTTCTCAGTCTACCAGCTAGGTTCTCAGTCTACCAGCTAGGTTCTCAGTCTACCAGCTAGGTTCTCAGTCTACCAGCTAGGTTCTCACTCTACCAGCTAGGTTCTCAGTCTGCCAGCTAGGTTCTCAGTCTACCAGCTAGGTTCTCAGTCTGCCAGCTAGGTTCTCAGTCTACCAGCTAGGTTCTCAGTCTGCCAGCTAGGTTCTCAGTCTACCAGCTAGGTTCTCAGTCTACCAGCTAGGTTCTCAGTCTGCCAGCTAGGTTCTCAGTCTACCAGCTAGGTTCTCAGTCTACCAGCTAGGTTCTCAGTCTACCAGCTAGGTTCTCAGTCTACCAGCTAGGTTCTCAGTCTGCCAGCTAGGTTCTCAGTCTACCAGCTAGGTTCTCAGTCTACCAGCTAGGTTCTCAGTCTACCAGCTAGGTTCTCAGTCTGCCAGCTAGGTTCTCAGTCTACCAGCTAGGTTCTCAGTCTGCCAGCTAGGTTCTCAGTCTACCAGCTAGGTTCTCAGTCTACCAGCTAGGTTCTCAGTCTGCCAGCTAGGTTCTCAGTCTACCAGCTAGGTTCTCAGTCTACCAGCTAGGTTCTCAGTCTACCAGCTAGGTTCTCAGTCTACCAGCTAGGTTCTCAGTCTACCAGCTAGGTTCTCAGTCTGCCAGCTAGGTTCTCAGTCTACCAGCTAGGTTCTCAGTCTACCAGCTAGGTTCTCAGTCTGCCAGCTAGGTTCTCAGTCTACCAGCTAGGTTCTCAGTCTACCAGCTAGGTTCTCAGTCTACCAGCTAGATTCTCAGTCTACCAGCTAGGTTCGCAGTCTACCAGCTAGGTTCTCAGTCTACCAGCTAGGTTCTCTGTCTGTAGAGAGATCACTGGGCTGGTTCTCAGTCTACCAGCTAGGTTCTCAGTCTACCAGCTAGGTTCTCAGTCTACCAGCTAGGTTCTCAGTCTACCAGCTAGGTTCTCAGTCTACCAGCTAGGTTCTCAGTCTACCAGCTAGGTTCTCAGTCTACCAGCTAGGTTCTCAGTCTGCCATCTAGGTTCTCAGTCTACCAGCTAGGTTCTCAGTCTACCAGCTAGGTTCTCAGTCTACCAGCTAGGTTCTCAGTCTGTAGAGAGTTACTGGGCTGGTTCTCAGTCTACCAGCTAGGTTCTCAGTCTACCAGCTAGGTTCTCAGTCTACCAGCTAGGTTCTCAGTCTACCAGCTAGGTTCTCAGTCTACCAGCTAGGTTCTCAGTCTACCATCTAGGTTCTCAGTCTACCAGCTAGGTTCTCAGTCTACCAGCTAGGTTCTCAGTCTGCCAGCTAGGTTCTCAGTCTACCAGCTAGGTTCTCAGTCTACCAGCTAGGTTCTCAGTCTGCCAGCTAGGTTCTCAGTCTACCAGCTAGGTTCTCAGTCTGCCAGCTAGGTTCTCAGTCTACCAGCTAGGTTCTCAGTCTACCAGCTAGGTTCTCAGTCTACCAGCTAGGTTCTCAGTCTACCAGCTAGGTTCTCAGTCTACCAGCTAGGTTCTCAGTCTACCAGCTAGGTTCTCAGTCTACCAGCTAGGTTCTCAGTCTGCCAGCTAGGTTCTCAGTCTACCAGCTAGGTTCTCAGTCTGCCAGCTAGGTTCTCAGTCTACCAGCTAGGTTCTCAGTCTGCCAGCTAGGTTCTCAGTCTACCAGCTAGGTTCTCAGTCTACCAGCTAGGTTCTCAGTCTGCCAGCTAGGTTCTCAGTCTACCAGCTAGGTTCTCAGTCTACCAGCTAGGTTCTCAGTCTACCAGCTAGGTTCTCAGTCTACCAGCTAGGTTCTCAGTCTACCAGCTAGGTTCTCAGTCTGCCAGCTAGGTTCTCAGTCTACCAGCTAGGTTCTCAGTCTACCAGCTAGGTTCTCAGTCTACCAGCTAGGTTCTCAGTCTACCAGCTAGGTTCTCAGTCTGCCAGCTAGGTTCTCAGTCTACCAGCTAGGTTCTCAGTCTGCCAGCTAGGTTCTCAGTCTACCAGCTAGGTTCTCAGTCTACCAGCTAGGTTCTCAGTCTGCCAGCTAGGTTCTCAGTCTACCAGCTAGGTTCTCAGTCTACCAGCTAGGTTCTCAGTCTACCAGCTAGGTTCTCAGTCTACCAGCTAGGTTCTCAGTCTGCCAGCTAGGTTCTCAGTCTACCAGCTAGGTTCTCAGTCTACCAGCTAGGTTCTCAGTCTACCAGCTAGGTTCCCAGTCTACCAGCTAGGTTCTCAGTCTACCAGCTAGGTTCTCAGTCTACCAGCTAGGTTCTCAGTCTACCAGCTAGGTTCTCAGTCTACCAGCTAGGTTCTCAGTCTACCAGCTAGGTTCTCAGTCTACCAGCTAGGTTCTCAGTCTGCCAGCTAGGTTCTCAGTCTACCAGCTAGGTTCTCAGTCTACCAGCTAGGTTCTCAGTCTACCAGCTAGGTTCTCAGTCTACCAGCTAGGTTCTCAGTCTACCAGCTAGGTTCTCAGTCTACCAGCTAGGTTCTCAGTCTACCAGCTAGGTTCTCAGTCTACCAGCTAGGTTCTCAGTCTACCAGCTAGGTTCTCAGTCTGCCAGCTAGGTTCTCAGTCTACCAGCTAGGTTCTCAGTCTACCAGCTAGGTTCTCAGTCTACCAGCTAGGTTCTCAGTCTGCCAGCTAGGTTCTCAGTCTACCAGCTAGGTTCTCAGTCTACCAGCTAGGTTCTCAGTCTACCAGCTAGGTTCTCAGTCTACCAGCTAGGTTCTCAGTCTGCCAGCTAGGTTCTCAGTCTGCCAGCTAGGTTCTCAGTCTACCAGCTAGGTTCTCAGTCTACCAGCTAGGTTCTCAGTCTACCAGCTAGGTTCTCAGTCTACCAGCTAGGTTCTCAGTCTACCAGCTAGGTTCTCAGTCTACCAGCTAGGTTCTCAGTCTGCCAGCTAGGTTCTCAAAGGTGTTTTCTCCTTCCTCTAATATCAAAACATATTCATTTCACCTTCTCAATTAAATCCAATGTGATTCTATTAATATTAATGATGTGAGATCATTGTAATAATGAAATAATAAAATACCCTCTGGTGTCTGCCCCAAAAGCACATGCAGGTCCCTCACACCCAGAGGAAAATAAATAAACACCCAAGCAAAGATCTGAAGGGCTTTGCCAGGGGCGAGACACACACAAATAGGTTCCAGCTTATTGTTAGAGAGCCAAGTGTTTTAATGAAACCAATGGCTTTTGGTTCGTGACTCTACAGAGGTGTCTCCTGAAGCCTGGCCCGATTCATTACACCCTCTCCACGTTCTCTTCCAACTTCCTCCAAACCAGAGGATTAACTACTTAGCTGGACTTTTCCAAGCGCCGTGGCCTTGTAAACATGCTAGTACAGTATGGCTGGAAGGAGAGCAGCTGCCTTCTTTCTGATAAAGGTTGCTTGTTTTACATCCTGACTGTGATTCACCGGGGGCTGGTGTGAAAGGAGGTTAGTAAATCAAATCAAATCCATAGGGCTGGGTTCTGAGACAGACTGGGTCTGGGGAGGAGGTTAGTAGTTAACAGGGCTGGGTTCTGAGACAAACTGGGTCTGGGGAGGAGGTTAGTAGTTAACAGGGCTGGGTTCTGAGACAGACTGGGTCTGGGGAGGAGGTTAGTAGTTAACAGGGTTCTGAGGGAGGCTGAGAGGAGGTTAGTAGTTAACTGGGTTCTGAGACAGACTGGGTCTGGGGAGGAGGTTAGTAGTTAACTGGGTTCTGAGACAGACTGGGTCTGGGGAGGAGGTTAGTAGTTAACAGGGTTCTGAGGGAGGCTGAGAGGAGGTTAGTAGTTAACTGGGCTGGGTTCTGAGGGAGGCTGGGTCTTGGGAGGTTAGTAGTTAACTGGGTTCTGAGGGAGGCTGAGAGGAGGTTAGTAGTTAACTGGGTTCTGAGGGAGGCCGAGAGGAGGTTAGTAGTTAACTGGGTTCTGAGGGAGGCTGGGTATGGAGAGGTTAGTAGTTAACTGGGTTTTGAGGGAGGCTGGGTATGGAGAGGTTAGTAGTTAACTGGGTTGGGTTTTGAGGGAGGCTGGGTATGGAGAGGTTAGTAGTTAACTGGGTTGGGTGCTGAGGGAGGCTGGGTATGGAGAGGTTAGTAGTTAACTGGGTTTTGAGGGAGGCTGGGTATGGAGAGCTTAATAGTTAACTGGGTTCTGAGGGAGGCTGGGTATGGAGAGGTTAGTAGTTAACTGGGTTCTGAGGGAGGCTGGGTATGGAGAGGTTAGTAGTTAACTGGGTTCTGAGGGAGGCTGGGTATGGAGAGGTTAGTAGTTAACTGGGTTCTGAGGGAGGCTGGGTATGGAGAGGTTAGTAGTTAACTGGGTTTTGAGGGAGGCTGGGTCTGGAGAGGTTAGTAGTTAACTGGGTTGGGTTCTAAGGGAGGCTGGGTATGGAGAGGGTTAACACAATCCATTCCCTGAAATGCATTTGTCTCCAGAGAATATAAAACAATCCTAGTGAAACACAACAGCCATCTTCCCTTCCATCTGCATTAGAGCAGAATGCAGTGGGATGTCTGCGGTTCGCCGGATGGTTCTGTCAATCTGCAGCTCTATAGCTGTGATGACATCAGCGGTTATGGTATGACTCCTGCATTAGGAAGGGACATTCATATACTGTCTTTGTATTTGTAATAATTTATAACATCATCGCTTTTGATCTTTAGAACAAGATAAAATTATTTTAAACTGCAATTACAGAATGACAAGCCAACATCAGTTAGTGACAACAAACACACATATACTTCATAGGGTGGTCGTCTATAACACTACAGTCATCAGTTCCAGGTGTTTCCTGTGGCAGGTGGTCGTCTATAACACTACAGTCATCAGTTCCAGGTGTTTCCTGTGGCAGGTGGTCGTCTATAACACTACAGTCATCAGTTCCAGGTGTTTCCTGTGGCAGGTGGTCGTCTATAACACTACAGTCATCAGTTCCAGGTGTTTCCTGTGGCAGGTGGTCGTCTATAACACTACAGTCATCAGTTCCAGGTGTTTCCTGTGGCAGGTGGTCGTCTACAACACTACAGTCATCAGTTCCAGGTGTTTCCTGTGGCAGGAAGTCGTCTATAACACTACAGTCATCAGTGGTGACTGGATCAATAAGTGTGCTTTGGCCCCAATGCCCCAGCAGAGATACTGTAGCATGTCAACCCTGACAGACAGATACCACCATCCTGCTCTTTGACAGGTTATATCACAGATGGCACCCTATTCCCTGTTTAGTGCACTACTTTAGACCAGAGCTCTATGGCCAGTGCATTCTACATGGAATAAGGTTTCGTTTGGGATGCAGCCAGACTCGTCTCAGAACCATCCAGTTAGACCCACCAGCGTATTGATCTCTCCTGTTTAAATCATAGATCAGCCCTGAATAAAGGCCTGTCATAGATCAGCCCTGAATAAAGGCCTGGGAGGCAAAACCTCTCTATTGTTCACCATGCCAAGATGGAACAGAAAGAGAGACATTTGTTATTGGCTGTAACTCCGGGCTGGAAAACATAATGGCTCACTGATAGAAACAAGTCACATCCAGGTCCATCAAACTGTCAACAAGTTTTTAGTAATGATCCTATCAACGGCCTTTCTGAGGAGATTTGATGTGGTGCTAATGTTTGGTTGTTCCCAAGACCACGGATAAATCTCTCTCTGCCTATACTTCAGCTGCAGTATGATTCACTAATGTAGCTGAAGACAGGAGCTGTCCTTCTAGACTCCAGAGGAAACATGAACCGTACTCGTTCAGAGGTCAAGACAGACAGACAGACACTAGCTAGTGGTCGTCACTGAGACAACGAAGAAGAAACGTCTGTTAGATGTTACCACAGCACTGTAATGGAGGAGTCGTCATGACAACAAAACGAGCACGGAAGAATGTTAACATGCTCCTAAATACATTTGCCACTCAGCCCAGTTATTAAAACAGTATTCCTCCTCTGTTACCACTCAGCCCAGTTATTAAAACAGTATTCCTCTGTTACCACTCAGCCCAGGTATTAAAACAGTATTCCTCCTCTGTTACCACTCAGCCCAGGTATTAAAACAGTTTTCCTCTGTTACCAATCAGCCCAGTTATTAAAACAGTATTCCTCCTCTGTTACCAATCAGCCCAGTTATTAAAACAGTATTCCTCTTTTACCAATCAGCCCAGTTATTAAAACAGTATTCCTCTGTTACCAATCAGCCCAGTTATTAAAACAGTATTCCTCCTCTGTTACCAATCAGCCCAGTTATTAAAACAGTATTCCTCTGTAACCACTCAGCCCAGTTATTAAAACAGTATTCCTCCTCTGTTACCAATCAGACCAGTTATTGAAACAGTATTCCTCTGTTACCAATCAGCCCAGTTATTAAAACAGTATTCCTCCTCTGTTACCACTCAGAAAAACAGAATTCCTCTTCCACTTCTGTTGCTGCTGATAAAACAGTGTGGTTTAGTTAAGAGGATTGTTGTTCTTCAGGCTCCGTCTGCCAGTTGGACACCAGACAGACGACACTCATCTGGCCCGCTGGCATCAAGCTGCTATGGATCTACCACAGCTACTCATCTGGCCCGCTGGCATCAAGCTGCTATGGATCTACCACAGCTACTCATCTGGCCGGCTGGCATCAAGCTGCTATGGATCTACCACAGCTACTCATCTGGCCCGCTGGCATCAAGCTGCTATGGATCTACCACAGCTACTCATCTGGCCCGCTGGCATCAAGCTGCTATGGATCTACCACAGCTACTCATCTGGCCCGCTGGCATCAAGCTGCTATGGATCTACCACAGCTACTCATCTGGCCCGCTGGCATCAAGCTGCTATGGATCTACCACAGCTACTCATCTGGCCCGCTGGCATCAAGCTGCTATGGATCTACCACAGCTACTCATCTGGCCGGCTGGCATCAAGCTGCTATGGATCTACCACAGCTACTCATCTGGCCCGCTGGCATCAAGCTGCTATGGATCTACCACAGCTACTCATCTGGCCCGCTGGCATCAAGCTGCTATGGATCTACCACAGCTACTCATCTGGCCCGCTGGCATCAAGCTGCTATGGATCTACCACAGCTACTCATCTGGCCGGCTGGCATCAAGCTGCTATGGATCTACCACAGCTACTCATCTGGCCCGCTGGCATCAAGCTGCTATGGATCTACCACAGCTACTCATCTGGCCCGCTGGCATCAAGCTGCTATGGATCTACCACAGCTACTCATCTGGCCCGCTGGCATCAAGCTGCTATGGATCTACCACAGCTACTCATCTGGCCCGCTGGCATCAAGCTGCTATTGATCTACCACAGCTACTCATCTGGCCCGCTGGCATCAAGCTGCTATGGATCTACCACAGCTACTCATCTGGCCCGCTGGCATCAAGCTGCTATGGATCTACCACAGCTACTCATCTGGCCCGCTGGCATCAAGCTGCTATGGATCTACCACAGCTACTCATCTGGCCCGCTGGCATCAAGCTGCTATGGATCTACCACAGCTACTCATCTGGCCCGCTGGCATCAAGCTGCTATGGATCTACCACAGCTACTCATCTGGCCCGCTGGCATCAAGCTGCTATGGATCTACCACAGCTACTCATCTGGCCCGCTTGCATCAAGCTGCTATGGATCTACCACAGCTACTCATCTGGCCCGCTGGCATCAAGCTGCTATGGATCTACGACAGCTACTCATCTGGCCCGCTGGCATCAAGCTGCTATGGATCTACCACAGCTAGCAGGACTTCTATCAGAGGTAGCCAATAACACAGCCTTGCCCTGCCGTCGCGGCTCCGAGTCTATCACAAGATATTCCCCATGTCTTACGTACGGGACAAATTACACTCAAACATTTTGGGATATTTCATACAAAAAAAAATATGTCTGTCTGTTTTCTTTTATAAATCTGAATCGCGACTTAGTTCTGAACTTGAATAAAGAGGCGAGATATTGAGAGCATTTTTATCTGCTGGAGAAAGAGTACATGAAAATGTGATTGCATACAATCATTGGAAATCCACATCTTATCCACGGTGACTTTGTGGAATATTGATTGGTCACTATATATATATATATATTTATACCATTTACAGAATGGACCAGAACAGAGTAGAAGATCTGACAGGGCAAATCATCTGGAGGGCTTTATAGGGCAAAGGTTAAAATAAAGCTGTTACTATGACAACAAATAGGTTGAGATAATTAAGGAGCTGGACTCTCTTGATCCCCATTTCCTCTCCTCCTTTACGCATTTTCCCATTATCTCCTTCACTCTATCCTCCGCTACACACTCCTCTGTTATCTGGCCCTCTCCATCAAATACCAGGCAGAGTTAGCAGCGACTGGAAGACTCAATCGACCTTCAAGCCGCAGCAGGCTGAGAGTCAGGACAGACTGAGAGGTTACAATTACACTCACTCTCTCTCTCTTCGCTCTCTCTCCCTCTCTCTCTCTCTCTCTCTCTCTCTGTCTCTCTCTCTCCTCTCTCTCTCTCTCTCTCTCTCTCTCCTCTCTCTCTCTCTCTCTATTTCTCTCTCTCTCTATTTCTCTCTCTCTCTCTCTCTCTCTCTCTCTCTCTCGCCCTCTCTCTCTCTCTCTCTCTCCTCTCTCTCTCTCTCTCTCTCTCTGTCTCTCTCCAGTTCTCTCTCTCTCTCTCTCTCTCTCTCTCTATTTCTCTATCTCTCTGTCTCTCTCTATTTCTTTCTCTCTCTCTATTTCTCTCTCTCTCCCTTCTCTCTCTCCTCTCTCCTCTCTCTCTTTCTCTCTCTCTCTCTATTTTTCTCTCTATTTCTCTCTCTATTTCTCCTCTCTCTCTATTTCTCTCTCTATTTCTCTCTCTCTCCTCTCTCTCCTCTCTCTCCTCTCTCTCTCCCATTCTCTCTCTCCTCTCTCTCTCTCTCTCTCTCTCTCTTTTCTCTCTCTATTTCTCCTCTCTCTCTCTCTCTCTGCTTTCTCATTTCTCCTGGCTGTAAAATACTAAATAATGAGAAATGTTCCCTTCTTCTGGGGCCTAGTGGTTCACTATTGAGAGTAATTCACTGTTTCATACTGTGCCTTGTTTCTGACTCAATCCATGTTGATACTGGGTTTGGCTTGTTTCTGACTCAATCCATGTTGATACTGGGTTTGGCTTGTTTCTGACTCAATCCATGTTGATACTGGGTTTGGCTTGTTTCTGACTCAATCCATGTTGATACTGGGTTTGGCTTGTTTCTGACTCAATCCATGTTGATACTGGGTTTGGCTTGTTTCTGACTCAATCCATGTTGATACTGGGTTTGGCTTGTTTCTGACTCAATCCATGTTGATACTGGGTTTGGCTTGTTTCTGACTCAATCCATGTTGATACTGGGTTTGGCTTGTTTCTGAGTCAATCCATGTTGATACTGGGTTTGGCTTGTTTCTGAGTCAATCCATGTTGATACTGGGTTTGGCTTGTTTCTGAGTCAATCCATGTTGATACTGGGTTTGGCTTGTTTCTGAGTCAATCCATGTTGATACTGGGTTTGGCTTGTTTCTGAGTCAATCCATGTTGATACTGGGTTTGGCTTGTTTCTGAGTCAATCCATGTTGATACTGGGTTTGGCTTGTTTCTGACTCAATCCATGTTGATACTGGGTTTGGCTTGTTTCTGAGTCAATCCATGTTGATACTGGGTTTGGCTTGTTTCTGAGTCAATCCATGTTGATACTGGGTTTGGCTTGTTTCTGAGTCAATCCATGTTGATACTGGGTTTGGCTTGTTTCTGAGTCAATCCATGTTGATACTGGGTTTGGCTTGTTTCTGAGTCAATCCATGTTGATACTGGGTTTGGCTTGTTTCTGACTCAATCCATGTTGATACTGGGTTTGGCTTGTTTCTGAGTCAATCCATGTTGATACTGGGTTTGGCTTGTTTCTGACTCAATCCATGTTGATACTGGGTTTGGCTTGTTTCTGACTCAATCCATGTTGATACTGGGTTTGGCTTGTTTCTGACTCAATCCATGTTGATACTGGGTTTGGCTTGTTTCTGAGTCAATCCATGTTGATACTGGGTTTGGCTTGTTTCTGAGTCAATCCATGTTGATACTGGGTTTGGCTTGTTTCTGACTCAATCCATGTTGATACTGGGTTTGGTGTCACAATTATCTTCGTCTTCTGACGATAATGCGAAATCGTCATCTGAGAATGTAGACCAATACGCAGCAGGTGTGCAGTTGTTCATTTTGAATATTTAATTAAATCAAAACGAATACAAAAACAATAAACAAGAAAACGAACGATAAACTGACAGTCTGGTACCTGGCACTAGGCTCAACACAGAACAATCACCCACCAATCACACACACAAACACACCCTAATATATGGGACTCTCAATCAAAGGCAGATAGACAACACCTGCCTTCAACTGAGAGTCCCAACCCCAATTAACCAAACATAGAACCAGACATACTAGACTAAACATAGAATACATGGAAACCAAACAGTGCCCAAAAACCCCGGAATACTAAATCAAATGCCCCTTCAACAAACACACCACCCCGAACCATATAAAACAAATACCCTCTGCCACGTCCTGACCAAACTACAATACTAATTAACCTTTATACTGGCCAGGACGTGACATTTGGCTTGTTTCCTAAAGCCCTTTTTAACTTTTACTGGTAAAGTGTTTACAGTAGACTGGTAGTGTGTTTACAGTAGACTGGTAGTGTGTTTACAGTAGACTGGTAGTGTGTTTACAGTAGACTGGTAGTGCGCCATGACTTCCTGTCAATAAAATGGAGCATTGCCAGCTGTAAAATCCTCGTCCTGTCTCATCCTGCCTCCTCCAGTCTCATCCTACCTTCTGTTTCATCCTGCCTCCTCCTGTTTCATCCTGCCTCCTCCTGCCTCCTCCTGCCTCCTCCTGTTTCATCCTGCCTCCTCCTGCCTCATCCTGCCTCCTCCTGCCTCCTCCTACCTTCTCCTGTTTCATCCTGCCTCCTCCTGTTTCATCATGCCTCCTCCTGCCTCCTCCTGTCTCATCGTACCTCCTCC
Source organism: Salmo salar (assembly GCF_905237065.1). Taxonomy (NCBI): domain Eukaryota; kingdom Metazoa; phylum Chordata; class Actinopteri; order Salmoniformes; family Salmonidae; genus Salmo; species Salmo salar. Next base: position 40,841 of record NW_025549231.1, on the reverse strand, counting down.
TGCCTCATTCTGCCTCCTCCTGCCTCATTCTGCCTTCTACTGTCTCATCCTGCCTCATCCTGCCTCCAACTGTCTCATCCTACCTCCTGTTTCATCCTGCCTCATTCTGCCTCATCCTGCCTTCTTCTGTCTCCTCCTGCCTCATCCTGTTTCATCGTACCTTCTCCTGCCTCCTCCTGCCTCATCCTGCCTCCTTCTGCCTCATAGTGCCTCCCCCTGCCTCCTCCTGTCTCCTCCTGCCTCCTCCTGCCTCCCCCTGCCTCCTCCTGTCTCCTCCTGCCTCCCCCTGCCTCCTCCTGTCTCCTCCTGACTCCTCCTGGTCATCCTGCCTCCTCCTGCCTCATCCTGCCTCTTCCTGCCTCATCCTGCCTCCTTCTGCCTCATAGTGCCCCCCCCCCCCTGCCTCCTCCTGTCTCCTCCTGTCTCCTCCTGGTCATCCTGCCTCATTCTGCCTAATTCTGCCTCAGCCAATAATCCTCCAGGATATAAACTGCTGACCGGTTAGTTATTCGTGTTCACGGTATGAATAAATAGACCAACGTCTTCTCTCACTACAAATCTGTGAAGTATTTGCTAATTTAACACATTGAGTTTGAACAGAGGCTTCAACACATTGCATAAGCACTGTCGTCCACCAGGACAGCGGGGATTTGTCCCGCAGCCAATATGTACCCTGCCTGGTTCCCTCAGCCTAGAGCCTGCTATCTGATTCCTGGTCCTTGTATCAAGGTTCTGTGCATAAAGCCGCTCTCCTTCCCCAGATAATTAGCTGATTTAATAGTATGCAGCACACATGCACACCCATTCTAATTAGATCCGGCTTCTGCGCTGTATTTTATAACAGTCTAGTGATTTTTCCAAGTGCTAGTTACCTTCCGCAGTCAATACCTCAGTGAACCTCTTCTAAATTAATTTAACTCCGTGTGTGCCTTACAGCACATTCCCTAATGGTTCTCCCTCCATGTTAATGGTTCCTATCCTACGTTTAATTACAGATCAATGACAGTCCGCTCTTGGCATTTAGAGTTGCTGAACCGGAGTGCTGCAGGGACATGTGTAGAACAGAATGTAACGGTTTGGTATTGAACGCTGTGGAACAATAAAACCCCCGTGTTAAACAAACTAGCAGACGAAGTGATGGTCAGATTAACAGGAGAGATATAACATCGGACAACACAATGACTCTGTCCTGACAGGGAGAGTTTAATACCTCTACTGGTCAATAATGTCTCATACAAATAGAATGTTACTGTTCACAGTACTGTGGGTGTTCCCATTACTGTCCACAGTACTCTGGGTGTTCCCATTACTGTCCACAGTACTCTGGGTGTTCCCATTACTGTCCACAGTACTGTGGGTGTTCCCATTACTGTCCACAGTACTGTGGGTGTTCCCATTACTGCCCACAGTACTCTGGGTGTTCCCATTACTGCCCACAGTACTCTGGGTGTCCCCATTACTGTCCACAGTACTGTGGGTGTTCCCATTACTGTCCACAGTACTGTGGGTGTTCCCATTACTGTCCACAGTACTCTGGGTGTTCCCATTACTGTTCACAGTACTGTGGGTGTTCCCATTACTGTCCACAGAACTCTGGGTGTTCCCATTACTGTCCACAGTACTGTGGGTGTTCCCATTACTGTCCACAGTACTCTGGGTGTCCCCATTACTGTTCACAGTACTGTGGGTGTTCCCATTACTGTCCACAGAACTCTGGGTGTTCCCATTACTGCCCACAGTACTCTGGGTGTTCCCATTACTGTCCACAGTACTCTGGGTGTCCCCATTACTGTCCACAGTACTGTGGGTGTTCCCATTACTGCCCACAGTACTCTGGGTGTTCCCATTACTGCCCACAGTACTCTGGGTGTCCCCATTACTGTCCACAGTACTGTGGGTGTTCCCATTACTGCCCACAGTACTCTGGGTGTTCCCATTACTGTCCACAGTACTGTGGGTGTTCCCATTACTGCCCACAGTACTCTGGGTGTTCCCATTACTGTCCACAGTACTGTGGGTGTTCCCATTACTGCCCACAGTACTGTGGGTGTCCCCATTACTGTCCACAGTACTGTGGGTGTTCCCATTACTGCCCACAGTACTCTGGGTGTTCCCATTACTGCCCACAGTACTGTGTGTGTTCCCATTACTGTCCACAGTACTCTGGGTGTTCCCATTACTGTTCCCAGTACTCTGGGTGTTCCCATTACTGTCCACAGTACTGTGTGTGTTCCCATTACTGTCCACAGTAATGTCGGTATTCCAAATCAAATCAAATCTAATTGTATTGGTCACATACACATGGTTAGCAGATGTTAATGCGAGTGTAGCGAAATGCTTCTAGTTCTGACCATGCAGTAATATCTAACAATTAATCTAACAATTTCACAACAACTACCTCATACACACAAGTGTAAAGGAATTAATAAGAATATGTACATATAAATAAATATATGGATGAGCGATGGCCGAACGGCACAGGCAAGATGCAGTAGATGGTATAGAGTACAGTATATAGATATGAGATGAGCAATGTAGGGTATGTAAACATTATATAAAGTGGCATTGTTTAAAGTGACTAGTGATGCATTTATTAGCCCCTGCGGTTGTGGGCGGAGCAGTTGCCGTACCAGGCAGTGATACAGCCCGACAGGATGCTCTCGATTGTGCATCTGTAAAAGTTTGAGTGTTTTTGGTGACAAGTCAAATTTCTTCGGCCTCCTGAGGTTGTTGTTTGCGCCTTCTTCACCACGCTGTCTGTGTGGGTGGACCATTTCAGTTTGTCTGTGATGTGTACGCAGAGGAACTTAACACTTTCCACCCTCTCCACTCCTATGCCTTCGATGTGGATAGGGGGGTGCTCCCTCTGCTGTTTCCTGAAGTCCACGATCATCTCCTTTGTTTTGTTGATGTTGAGTTTGAGGTGGTTTTCCTGACACCACACTCCGAGGGCCCTCACCTCCTCCCTGTAGGCCGTCTCGTCGTTGTTGGTAATCAAGCCTACCACTGTAGTGTCGTCTGCAAACTTGATGATTGAGTTGGAGGCGTGCATGGCCACGCAGTCGTGGGTGAACAGGGAGTTGTCACGGTTGTCTTCGTCCTCTGATGATATAACGAAATCATAGTCGGAAAATGTGGACCAATACGCAGCAGGTACGTGAATGCTCATCTTGAGAATTTATTAACTTCAAAAAATGAACGTACAAAAATCACAAAACAAAAGAATGAACGAACAACTACAAACAGTCTGGCTAGCATAGGCTCAACACAGAACAATCACCCACAAATCACACACACAAACACACCCTAATATATGGGACTCTCAATCAAAGGCAGATAGACAACACCTGCCTTCAACTGAGAGTCCCAACCCCAATTAACCAAACATAGAAACACACACACCAGACTAACCATAGAATACAAACACATAGACCATCAACCAAAAACCCAGAAATACTAAATCAAACACCCTTTACACAAACACACCACCCCGAACCACATAAAACAAATACCCTCTGCCACGTCCTGACCAAACTACAAAAACAATTAACCTTATACTGGCCAGGACGTGGCAGGAGTACAGGAGAGGGCTGAGAACACACCCCTGTGGGGCCCCAGTGTTGAGGATCAGCGGGGTGGTGAAAGTCCAGGACCCAGTTGCACAGGGCGGGGTCGAGACCAAGGGTCTCATGCTTAATGACGAGTTTGGTGGGCACTAAAGTGTTAAATGCTGAGCTGTAGTCGATGAACAGCATTCTTACATAGGTATTCCTCTTGTTCAGATGGGTTAGGGCAGTTTGCAGTGTGATTGCGATTGCGTCGTCTGTGGACCTATTGGGGCGGTAAGCAAATTGGAGTGGGTCTAGGGTGTCAGGTAGGGTGGAGGTGATATGATCCTTGACTAGCCTCTCAAAGCACTTCATGATGATGGAAGTGCTATGGGGCGATAGTCATTTAGCTCTGTTACCTTTGCTTTCTTGGGAACAGGAACAATGGTGACCCTCTTGAAGCATGTGGGGACAGCAGACTGGGATAGGGATTCATTGAATATGTCCGTAAACACACCAGCCAGCTGGTCTGTGCATGCTCAGAGGATGCAGCTAGGGATGCCGTCTGGGCTGGCAACCTTGCGAGGGCTAACACGTTTAAATGTTTAACCTCTATGGGCTAGGTGGGACGCAAGCGTCCCACCCGTGGTGCACTCCATCAACAGCAGGTGCATTTCAAGAGCGGCAAATTTGAATCCAAATAAATGTCAAAATTCAAATTTTTCAAACATACAACTATTTTACACCCTTTGAAAGATAAACATCTCCTTAATCTAACCATGTTTTACGATTTCAAAAAGGTTTTACGGCGAAAGCATAAATTTAGAGTATGTTAGGACAGTACATTTACAAGAGTTGTGTGTAATGTTGTGCCAATTCAAAGACAGGCGTCACCAAAACCATAAAATCAGCTAAAATGATGCACTAACCTTTTACAATCTCCAACAGATGACACTCCTAGGACATTATGTTAGACAATGCATGCATTTTTAGTTCTATCAAGTTCATATTTATATCCAAAAACAGCGTTTTACTGTGGCGTTGATGTTCAGGAAATCGTTTCCCTCCAATAACCGGCATTCAAGTCAGCACCACAAATTAAATAATTAAAATTAGAAAACATTGGTAAAATATTATATTGTCATTTAAAGAATTATAGATTTACATCTCTTGAACGCAATCAACTTGCCAGATTTAAAAATAACCTTACTGGGAAATCACACTTTGCAATAATCTGAGCACTGCGCCCAGAAAAATACGCGTTGCGATACAGACTAGCCGCCATGTTGGGGAGATCTAAAATCGAAAATACTATGTAAATAATCCATTACCTTTGATTCTCTTCATCAGATGTCACTTCCAGGTATCACAGGTCCATAACGAATGTAGTTTTGTTCAAAAAAGCTCATCATTTATGTCCAAAAATCTCTGTCTTGTTAGCACATGATCTAAGCCCGCCGTACTTCACTTCATGAACGAGGGGAAAAAATATATTTACGTTCGTTCAAACATGTCAAACGTTGTATAGCATAAATCATTAGGGCCTTTTTAACCAGAACATGAATAAAATTCAAGGCGGACGAATGCAAAATCTTTTAAAACGTATTGGAACGAGGGTACCCAGCATGACCTAGCGCGCCAGGTGTCTAATGGGCCATCATCGTTCCATGGCTCTTGTTCGGTCAGATCTCCCTCCAGAAGACTCAAAACACTTTGTAAAGGCTGGTGACATCTAGTGGAAGCAATAGGAAGTGCCAAAATATTCCTCAGCCCCTGTGTTTTTCAATGGCATAGGTTTAAAGGTAATACAACACATCAGGTATGCACTTCCTGTCAGAATCTGTCTCAGGGTTTTGCCTGCCAAATGAGTTCTGTTATACTCACAGACACCATTCAAACAGTTTTAGAAACTTTAGGGTGTTTTCTATCCATATATATTAAGTATATGCATATTCTAGTTACTGGGTAGGATTAGTAACCAGATTAAATCGGGTACATTTTTTTATCCAGCCGTGCAAATACTGCCCCCTAGCCCTAACAGTTTAACAAAGTTTAATTATTTCCAAAGGTTCTTTACAGCTGTGATCAGACAGCAAAACATTTCAGACATCCAAGTTACATACATCCTACTTAAGACACTCCCTCTCTCCATCCTTAGTTTATGCCCAAGAGAAAGAAGGTAACCAGATACTAACCCTGATTACTCCCTTAAGGAAAACACCCTCACCTGACCTCACTCCTCACCTCCTGACCTCAACCCCTCCTTCACCTAATCCACAGATGTCCATCTGTCTTCCCAAAATCAACACATCGCTCTCCTCTCCTCCATCAAACACATTTCAAAGCCTTCTGGGTTGCTACAGATTCTTTCTATTCAAGGCTTCGTCTCTATCATTTATTTAATATCTCAATGTTCAAAGTTTATTGTCAGACCCCAGTGGCTGGTTATTGTTGATATACAACAACAATTCGTTCACCTCTTCCACACTCACTTTACGGAATTCAAAATGACAATGCTTGTCTTTCTTAATTTGATCAGTTATACTGGGATGTGTAGGTTTGGCGTTTGTGCGGCTTCTTGCTGGCATGTCACCTCCAGTTCTGGGATAACATCCAGTCTGCCTGGTTGGGATTATTCCCAGCTCCAGAGGATGTGAATCCTGAATCCTGAATCCCATTTCATTTGCTGTTCTCATTGGCAGGGCTAGCGGCTCCTTCCCCACACTAGCCTCCAGGTGAGGGTGTTTTCCAGGCAGAGCTCAGCAGAGACAGACATAGAGACAGACAGGCAGGCAGACAGACCTCTTTGGGTTTGTCCAGACTTTAGTGAGATCCTGGTTCTGCTGACAGCAGTCTCTCAGTGCTTTACTCCCAGTTCAGATACAATACATAAGACGAGACATGACGATGGTCTTGAGTTATAAAACAATGTTTTCTTGTTCTGAACGGTGTAGTATTAGAACGTCTCATGTCAGGGGGATCACGTGGCCCTTCAACGAGATGGCCGCATGAACTAAGAACTCCGCCATGGCTTTTTCAAATTCTAAATCTTACTTCCACTTCAATTTAAACCCCATTAGCTTTAGTCAAAAAAAAGCCATGGCAGCTACAAATGGTGACATTACATGTGACATTTTTACCAGGACTCGAGCAATAGCTGTGGAAAAAGCCTCGAAGAAACAGCTAGCTTCAGAAAAAGCTAGTGCCATTAGCCAGGAGCATGTCACGTCCTGACCAGCATAATTGTGTTAATTGGGCGTAATTGTGTTAGTTTTGGTCAGGATGTGGCAGGGGGTTTGTGTTTGTTAAATGTTGTGTGGGTGATTGGACTCCCAATTGAAGGCAGGTGTGTTGAGTTGCCTTTGATTGGGAGTCCTATATAGTAGTGTGTGTTTTTCTTTGGGGTTGTGGGTAGTTGTTTGTGTGCACTGCATTTGGTTTAGCCTGCCACACTGTTGCCGTTGTGAGTATTGTTTTTTTATGTTTTCCTTTACTTTACTTGTTTTTTATCAATAAACATGAGTATCCACATTCCCGCTGCGCCTTGGTCCATTCCTAACGACGGTTGTTACAGAACTACCCACCACAAAAGGACCAAGCAGCGGAAGAGGAAGGAGCCACAGGAGTACAACGTGATGGACCAATGGACGTGGGAACAAATCCTGGACGGAGAGGGACCATGGACTCAGGCTGGGGATTATCGACTCCCGCAGTGGGAGATTGAAGCGGCGAGAGCGGGGAGGCGATTCTATGAGGAGAGAGAGCACAACGAACAGGTGGAGGCAGCCAGGAGAGCGGAGGCAGCAGGTAAAGGGAGCGAACGTTATGCTGGAACACGGCTGGCGAGGAAGCCGGAGAGGCACCCCCAAGAAATGTTTTGGGGGTGGCACACGGGTAGTTTGGCCAGGCCAAGGAAGAGCCGTAAGCCAGCTACCTGTGATTACAGGGAGGTGCGTATGAGGTGGAGGGCGCCATGTTACACTGAGGTACGCACCGTCTCGCCTATATGTACGCACAGGCCAGTCCGCCCTGTACCAGCGCCACGCATGTGCCAGGGTAAGGTGAGCATCGAGCCAGAAGGGGTGATGCCAACCCTGCGCTCAAGACCGCCAGTGCGCCTCGAGGGTCCGGTGTTTCCCGCTATACGCACTAGCATGGGGGTGCGTGTCTCCAGGCTGGCACGTCCAGTACCAGCCCCACGTATCTGCCAGAGTGGCCCGACTGCCCGGAGCTGCCAGAGTGGCCCGACTGCCCGGAGCTGCCAGAGTGGCCCGACTGCCCGGAGCTGCCAGAGTGGCCCGACTGCCCGGAGCTGCCAGAGTGGAACGACTGCCCGGAGCTGCCAGAGTGGCCCGACTGCCCGGAGCTGCCAGAGTGGCCCGACTGCCCGGAGCAGTTAGAGTGGCTCGACTGCCCGGAGCTGCCAGAGTGGCCCGACTGCCCGGATCAGTTAAGGGTGGCTTGACTGCCCGGAGCTGCCAGAGTGGCCCGCCTGCCCGGATCTGCCAGGGTGCCCCGCTTGTCCTCCGGTCCAGCCCGAGTGGCCCGCCTGTCCTCCGGCCCAGCCCGAGTGGCCCGCCTGTCCTCCGGCCCAGCCCGAGTGGCCCGCCTGTCCTCCGGCCCAGCCCGAGTGGCCCGCCTGTCCTCCGGCCCAGCCCGAGTGGCCCGCATGTCTTCCGGCCCAGCCAGAGTGGTCCGTCTGCCAGGGTCAGCCCGAGTGACCCATCTGCCCGGCGCAGCTATCGGCGCCACCGAAGTGGGCGACGCCGAAGGTGGAGCGAGGTCCACGTCCTGCACATGAGCCACCTCCAGGATAGGTGGGTCGGGGAGGGAGGGTGTAGCACAGTGCCGTCGGTGACGGCAGCCACCCTCCCTTCCCTCCCTTATTGTTTAGGGGGATAGTTTATTTTTTGGGGGGGTTTGTTTTTTCTTTTAGGTGCATTCCGGGGTCTGCACCTTGAGGGGGGGTACTGTCACGTCCTGACCAGCAGAGGGCGTAATTGGGTTAGTTTTGGTCAGGATGTGGCAGGGGGTTTGTGTTTGTTAAATGTTGTGTGGGTGATTGGACTCCCAATTGAAGGCAGGTGTGTTGAGTTGCCTTTGATTGGGAGTCATATATAGTAGTGTGTGTTTTTATTTGGGGTTGTGGGTAGTTGTTTGTGTGCACACTGTTGCCGTTGTGAGTATTGTTTTTTTGGTTATCCAGTGGATACTTTACTTGTTTTTTATCAATAAACATGAGTATCCACATTCCCGCTGCGTCTTGGTCCATTCCTAACGACTGTTGTTACAGAGCAGGAGGATCCGTCCCTTCCTGAGGCCCATCAACTGCCAACCTCATCCTCTGTCCAAGACATATTCTCTGAGCTGAGATCCCAATGTACAGAATACAACATCAAACTATATGGCATTAACTCCCAGCTCAGCGCGATAGTAGGCAAGGTGACAACCCTGGAAAATGCCTTGCCTGACATCAACAACAAGATAACCATCACCACGAGGCGCCTGGAAGAGGCAGAGGGACGAATCCTATCCCTGGAAAACTCACTGGCAGACAACATGGAAACAATAGCATCTGCTACCATGGAAACAATAGCATCTGCTAAAAAAGAAAAATAGACCATCTGGAAAAGAAAACAGAGGACCTGTAAAATAGGGGGCAAAGGAATAACAGTGTTTTATAAAACCTGGCCGAAAAAGAAGAGGGCAACATGCCACTGATCCCCTACCTGCAAGACAAACCTACTAACGTTGCCACAGAGAGGGGTAGGTCCTATAGTCTAACCTAGACCTACTAACGTTGTCACTGAGAAAGGGGTAGGTCCTATAGTCTAACCTACTGTAGACCTACTAACGTTGTCACTGAGAGAGGGGTAGGTCCTATAGTCTAACCTAGACCTACTAACGTTGTCACTGAGAGAGGGATAGGTCCTATAGTCTAACCTAGACCTACTAACGTTGTCACTGAGAGAGGGATAGGTCCTATAGTCTAACCTAGACCTACTAACGTTGTCACTGAGAGAGGGGTAGGTCCTATAGTCTAACCTACTGTAGACCTACTAACGTTGTCACTGAGAGAGGGGTAGGTCCTATAGTCTAACCAAGACCTACTAACGTTGTCACTGAGAGAGGGGTAGGTCCTATAGTCTAACCTAGACCTACTAACGTTGTCACTGAGAGAGGGGTAGGTCCTATAGTCTAACCAAGACCTACTAACGTTGTCACTGAGAGAGGGGTAGGTCCTATAGTCTAACCTACTGTAGACCTACTAACGTTGCCACTGAGCGAGGGGTAGGTCCTATAGTTTAACCTCTTACATCTAGACGTTCCGCTAGCGGAACACCTGCTCCAATAGCCAATGATGAGCGTGGCGCGAATTACAAATTCCTCAAAAATACAAAAACTTAAATTTTTCAAACATATGACTATTTCACAGCATTTTAAAGACAAGACTCTCCTTTATCTAACCACACTGTCCGATTTCAAAAAGGCTTTACAGCGAAAGCAAAACATTAGATTATGTCAGCAGAGTACCAAGCCAGAAATAATCAGACACCCATTTTTCAAGCTAGCATATAATGTCACAAAAACCCAGAAGACAGCTAAATGCAGCACTAACCTTTGATGATCTTCATCAGATGACACACCTAGGACATTATGTTATACAATACATGCATGTTTTGGTCAATCAAGTTCATATTTATATCAAAAAACAGCTTTTACATTAGCATGTGACGTTCAGAACTAGCATACCCCCCGCAAACTTCCGGGGAATTTGCTAACAATTTACTAAATTACTCACGATAAACGTTCACAAAAAGCATAACAATTATTTTAAGAATTATAGATACAGAACTCCTCTATGCACTCGATATGTCCGATTTTAAAATAGCTTTTTGGTGAAAGCACATTTTGCAATATTCTAAGTACATAGCCCAGCCATCACGGGCTAGCTATTTAGACACCCGGCAAGTTTAGCCTTCACCAAAATCAGATTTACTATTATAAAAGTTTGATTACCTTTTGTTGTCTTCGTCAGAATGCACTCCCAGGACTGCTACTTCAATAACAAATGTTGGTTTGGTCCAAAATAATCCATCGTTATATCCGAATAGCGGCGTTTTGTTCGTGCGTCCCAGACACTATCCGAAATGGTAAATCAGGGTCACGCGCATGGCGCTATTCGTGACAAAAAAATTCTACATATTCCATTACCGTACTTCGAAGCATGTCAACCGCTGTTTAAAATAAATTTTTATGCAATATATCTCGTAAAAAGCGATAATATTCCGACCGGGAATCTCCTTTTCGGCAAAAGAGGAAAAATCACAAAGACGGGGCGGCCAGGGCACGCGCCTAAGCCCACAGTCCCTTGATCGGCCACTTGAGAAAGGCGATAATGTGTTTCAGCCTGGGGCTGGGATGACGACATTCAGGTTTTTCCCGGGCTCTGAGCGCCCATGGAAGACGTAGGAAGTGTCACGTTAGAGCAGAGATCCTTTGTAAAAGATAGAGATGGCAAAGAAGTTCAAGAAATGGTCAGACAGGCCACTTCCTGTAAAGGAATCTCTCAGGTTTTGACCTGCCATTTGAGTTCTGTTATACTCACAGACACCATTCAAACAGTTTTAGAAACTTTGGAGTGTTTTCTATCCAAAGCCAATAATTACATGCATATTCTAGTTACTGGGCAGGAGTAGTAACCAGATTAAATCGGGTACGTTTTTTATCCAGCCGTGAAAATACTGCCCCCTAGCCATAACAGGCTAACCTACTGTAGACCTACTAACGTTGCCACAGAGAGGGGTAGGTCCTATAGTCTAACCTAGACCTGCTAACGTTGTCACTGAGAGAGGGGTAGGTCCTATAGTCTAACCTACTGTAGACCTACTAACGTTGTCACTGAGAGAGGGGTAGGTCCTATAGTCTAACCTAGACCTACTAACGTTGTCACTGAGAGAGGGGTAGGTCCTATAGTCTAACCTACTGTAGACCTACTAACGTTGTCACTGAGAGAGGGATAGGTCCTATAGTCTAACCTACTGTAGACCTACTAACGTTGTCACTGAGAGAGGGATAGGTCCTATAGTCTAACCTAGACCTACTAACGTTGTCACTGAGAGAGGGGTAGGTCCTATAGTCTAACCTAGACCTACTAAAGTTGTCACTGAGAGAGGGATAGGTCCTTTAGTCTAACCTACTGTAGACCTACTAACGTTACTGAGAGAGGGGTAGGTCCTATAGTCTAACCAAGACCTACTAACGTTGTCACTGAGAGAGGGATAGGTCCTATAGTCTAACCTACTCTAGACCTACTAACGTTGTCACTGAGAGAGGGGTAGGTCCTATAGTCTAACCTACTGTAGACCTGCTAACGTTGTCACTGAGAGAGGGGTAGGTCCTATAGTCTAACCTAGACCTACTAACGTTGCCACTGAGAGAGGGGTAGGTCCTATAGTCTAACCTACTGTAGACCTACTAACGTTGTCACTGAGAGAGTGATAGGTCCTATAGTCTAACCTACTGTAGACCTACTAACGTTGTCACTGAGAGAGGGGTAGGTCCTATAGTCTAACCTAGACCTACTAACGTTGTCACTGAGAGAGGGATAGGTCCTATAGTCTAACCTAGACCTACTAACGTTGTCACTGAGAGAGGGGTAGGTCCTGTAGTCTAACCTACTGTAGACCTACTAACGTTGCCACTGAGAGAGGGATAGGTCCTATAGTCTAACCTACTGTAGACCTGCTAACATTGTCACTGAGAGAGGGGTAGGTCCTATAGTCTAACCTACTGTAGACCTACTAACATTGCCACTGAGAGAAGGGTAGGTCCTATAGTCTAACCTAGACCTACTAACGTTATCACTGAGAGAGGGGTAGGTCCTATAGTCTAACCTAGACCTACTAACGTTGTCACTGAGAGAGGGGTAGATCATATAGTCTAACCTACTGTAGACCTACTAACGTTATCACTGAGAGAGGGGTAGGTCCTGTAGTCTAACCTACTGTAGACCTACTAACGTTGTCACTGAGAGAGGGATAGGTCCTATAGTCTAACCTACTGTAGACCTACTAACGTTGTCACTGAGAGAGGGGTAGGTCCTATAGTCTAACCTACTGTAGACCTACTAACGTTGTCACTGAGAGATGGATAACCTTTATTTCCCCTTTTATGTCAAGTGAGAATGGTAACCATTTCCAGCCTGTTATCTTGTCTGTGGAACATAAAGGTTAAATGACAGACAAAGTGATCAGATATTGAATATTTATATTAGGCCTTTAGTCTACTGTTTTATCTGTATTGATCATTTCCACATAGGCCCTCACCATTGATAGCCTGTCTATTACGACACATCTACAGACCGAACGAGAGGCTCAGTGTGTCAGTTTTATGTCTATGGTAATTACCGCCTTATACGGATGATATTTCATTTAAATAATAACAATTTATCCTATAGATTCTTCTTTGGGATTTGCTCCCTCATTTCTGTTTAACTTAATCCAAGTGATTAAGACAATGTTTTTTGGGGGAGGTGTTTGTAGGCTGGGCTATTGATTTCATTAACTTCCTTTCTACCACTCTTTTTTACTGTGGTCTGGACGGGGGCTACGTTTTCACTGCAGAGAGGATGAGGACGGGGGCTACGTTTTCACTGCAGAGAGGATGAGGACGGGGCTGTGTTGTCACTGCAGAGAGGATGAGGACGGGGCTGCGTTGTCACTGCAGAGAGGATGAGGACGGGGCTGCGTTGTCACTGCAGAGAGGATGAGGACGGGGCTACGTTTTCACTGCAGAGAGGAAGAGGACGGGGCTGTATTGTCACTGCAGAGAGGATGAGGACTGGGCTGTGTTGTCACTGTGGGGTGACTGGGACCTTATATCTACTGACGTGGAGCTGCTGTGGTCTAGTTCATGACATGGAGCTGCCGTGGTCTAGGTCATGACATGGAGCTGCCGTGGTCTAGGTCACGACATGGAGCTGCCGTGGTCTAGGTCACGACATGGAGCTGCCGTGGTCTAGGTCATGACATGGAGCTGCCGTGGTCTAGGTCACGACATGGAGCTGCCGTGGTTTAGGTCATGGAGCTGCCCTGGTCTAGGTCATGGAGCTGCCGTGGTCTAGGTCACGACATGGAGCTGCCGTGGTCTAGGTCACGACATGGAGCTGCCGTGGTCTAGTTCATGACATGGAGCTGCCGTGGTCTAGGTCACGACATGGAGCTGCCGTGGTCTAGGTCATGGAGCTGCCGTGGTCTAGGTCATGGAGCTGCCGTGGTCTAGGTCACGACATGGAGCTGCCGTGGTCTAGGTCATGACATGGAGCTGCTGTGGTCTAGGTCATGACGTGGAGCTGCTGTGGTCTAGGTCATGACGTGGAGCTGCTGTGGTCTAGTTCATGACATGGAGCTGCCCTGGTCTAGGTCATGACATGGAGCTGCCGTGGTCTAGGTCATGACATGGAGCTGCCCTGGTCTAGGTCATGACATGGAGCTGCCGTGGTCTAGGTCATGACGTGGAGCTGCCGTGGTCTAGGTCATGACATGGAGCTGCCGTGGTCTAGGTCACGACATGGAGCTGCCGTGGTCTAGGTCATGACGTGGAGCTGCCGTGGTCTAGGTCACGACATGGAGCTGCCCTGGTCTAGGTCATGACGTGGAGCTGCCGTGGTCTAGGTCATGACATGGTGCTGCCGTGCTCTAGGTCATGACATGGAGCTGCCGTGGTCTAGGTCATGACGTGGAGCTGCCATGGTCGATGAGGACGGGGATGTGTTGTCACTGCAGAGAGGATGAGGACGGGGCTGTGTTGTCACTGCAGAGAGGATGAGCACGGGGCTACGTTTTCACTGCAGAGAGGATGAGGACGGGGCTGTATTGTCACTGCAGAGAGGATGAGGACTGGGCTGTGTTTTCACTGCAGAGAGGATGAGGACGGGGCTACGTTTTCACTGTGGGGTGACTGGGACCTTATATCTACTGACGTGGAGCTGCTGTGGTCTAGTTCATGACATGGAGCTGCCGTGGTCTAGGTCACGACATGGAGCTGCCGTGGTCTAGGTCATGACATGGAGCTGCCGTGGTCTAGGTCACGACATGGAGCTGCCGTGGTCTAGGTCACGACATGGAGCTGCCGTGATCTAGGTCATGACATGGAGCTGCTGTGGTCTAGGTCATGACATGGAGCTGCCGTGGTCTAGGTCACGACATGGAGCTGCCGTGGTCTAGGTCATGGAGCTGCTGTGGTCTAGGTCATGACATGGTGCTGCCGTGGTCTAGGTCATGACATGGAGCTGCCGTGGTCTAGGTCATGACGTGGAGCTGCCGTGGTCGATGAGGACGGGGATGTGTTGTCACTGCAGAGAGGATGAGGACGGGGCTGTGTTGTCACTGCAGAGAGGATGAGGACGGGGCTGTGTTGTCACTGCAGAGAGGATGAGGACGGGGCTACGTTTTCACTGCAGAGAGGATGAGGACGGGGCTGTATTGTCACTGCAGAGAGGATGAGGACTGGGCTGTGTTTTCACTGCAGAGAGGATGAGGACGGGGCTACGTTTTCACTGTGGGGTGACTGGGACCTTATATCTACTGACGTGGAGCTGCTGTGGTCTAGTTCATGACATGGAGCTGCCGTGGTCTAGGTCATGACATGGAGCTGCCGTGGTCTAGGTCACGACATGGAGCTGCCGTGGTCTAGGTCACGACATGGAGCTGCCGTGGTCTAGGTCATGACATGGAGCTGCCGTGGTCTAGGTCACGACATGGAGCTGCCGTGGTTTAGGTCATGACATGGAGCTGCCCTGGTCTAGGTCATGACATGGAGCTGCCGTGGTCTAGGTCACGACATGGAGCTGCCGTGGTCTAGGTCATGACATGGAGCTGCCGTGGTCTAGGTCATGGAGCTGCCGTGGTCTAGGTCATGACATGGAGCTGCCGTGGTCTAGGTCATGGAGCTGCCGTGGTCTAGTTCATGACATGGAGCTGCCGTGGTCTAGGTCATGGAGCTGCCGTGTCTGTGGAGCTCAGGTCATGACATGGAGCTGCCGTGGTCTAGGTCACTGACATGGAGCTGCCGTGGTCTAGGTCACGACATGGAGCTGCCCTGGTCTGGTCATGGAGCTGCTGTCGTCTAGGTCATGCTGGAGCTGCCGTGGTCTAGGTCATGACGTGGAGCTGCCGTGGTCTAGGTCATGACATGGAGCTGCCGTGGTCTAGGTCATGACATGGAGCTGCCGTGGTCTAGGTCACGACATGGAGCTGCCCTGGTCTAGGTCATGGAGCTGCTGTGGTCTAGGTCATGACATGGAGCTGCCGTGGTCTAGGTCATGACGTGGAGCTGCCGTGGTCTAGGTCATGACGTGGAGCTGCCCTGGTCTAGGTCATGACATGGAGCTGCCGTGGTCTAGGTCATGACGTGGAGCTGCCGTGGTCTAGGTCATGACGTGGAGCTGCCCTGGTCTAGGTCATGACATGGAGCTGCCCTGGTCTAGGTCATGACATGGAGCTGCTGTGGTCTAGGTCATGACATGGAGCTGCCGTGGTCTAGGTCATGACGTGGAGCTGCCCTGGTCTAGGTCACGACATGGAGCTGCCGTGGTCTAGGACATGACATGGAGCTGCCCTGGTCTAGGTCATGACATGGAGCTGCCCTGGTCTAGGACATGCAATAAAACAGAAAGAGATACTCTGTGTTCTCAGAAAGGAAAAAGCAGACATTTCTCTATTGGAACAGCCCACACTTCTCTGAGCCGAACATTCTGATCCATAGTGGAGATTTATTCTGATATCTGGGTCACTGTATTGGCATCCAATTACTATCTTAAATATATAGGTCCCTAACACAGATACTCCTGCTTTGAGCATTGTGCTTCCTTTGGAGTGCTGGCTGGAGATTTTAATTGTACCCTCGACTCAACTCTGGACAAATCATCTCAAGTCCCCAACACAAACCCAAGATCTGCAAAGATGTTGAAGTCTCTTACTAAAGAGATGGGACTGATATATATCTGGAGAGAGACTAATAGCTCATCTATGGACAATACATACTAGTCTAATATCCATAACACCTGCTCTCGTATAGATTACATTTTTATCTCAAAATATTTTCATAATTTATGCCACTTGTACATTCAGACCCGTAGCACTTTCAGATCACGCCTCTGCTTTGACCTCTGTAAAAACATCCCGAGGTCAAAGAGCCGGAAATTCAACACCTCCACGTTATCAAACCAAGCATTCCATACATTGGTTACTACATAGATAGACAACTACACACAAGACAACATAGACTCTCCTGTTTCTCCGGCCACAATGCGGGACGCTGCCAAAGCCACACTAAGAGGTCATCTAACTGCATATGCTCCCTCTAAGAAAAAAGCAATGGAAGCACACAGATAAAAAAAAATAGTTTTATTTATTAAACGTGAAATATCATGAGTATAGCAATAGGCCTAGTAGAACGACTGCTCACCAATTTAAAAAGGAGCAGTCAGAGTGTACAATCATGGCCATCCGAACAGCAGAGGACGAGGTCACATATGATAAGATAAACGCTACCAGAACTATCAGATACCAAGAAGATCTCAACTCCCCCGTCACTCCTGAGGAGGTCCTGGAGGCAATTATCTCCACGCCACCTAACAAGTCCCCAGGCCCAGACGGATTTCCCAGAGAGTTCTACAAAGCTTTTTGGCCGCAGCTTAGCCCTATTTTCATTCCAACGCTGGCTGATTTTTCCAAAAAACGGAGCTCTCCCAGACTCTATGTACATAGCCCACATTACAGTGTTGCTTAAAAAAGACAAGGACCCTCTATCCTGCTCGCCCTTCCGGCCCATAAGCTTGTTGGATTTCGACTACAAAATATTTACAAAATTGCCAAAAGACTAAACACTCTTCTTCCCAAAATAATAAAAGTGGACCAAACTGGATTTATTAGAGACAGGTTCTCTTCTGATAACATTCGCCGCCTTTTTGATATTATAGATATCAAGTAAACGCACAGAAGACGCCTGTCCTGCTGGCTTCACTGGAGGCTGAGAAGGTGTTCCACACCCCTGTCCTGCTGGCTTCACTGGAGGCTGAGAAGGTGTTCCACACCACTGTCCTACTGGCTTCACTGGAGGCTGAGAGGGTGTTCCATACCCCTGTCCTGCTGGCTTCACAGGAGACAGAGAAGATGTTCCACACCCCTGTCCTGCTGGCTTCACTGGAGGCTGAGAAGGTGTTCCATACCCCTGTCCTGCTGGCTTCACTGGAGGCTGAGAAGGTGTTCCACACCCCTGTCCTGCTGGCTGGAGACTGAGAAGGTGTTCCACACCCCTGTCCTGCTGGCTCCACTGGAGGCTGAGAAGGTTTTCCACACCCCTGTCCTGCTAGCTGGAGGCTGAGAAGGTGTTCGACACCCCTGTCCTGCTGGCTGGAGGCTGAGAGGGTGTTCCATACCCCTGTCCTGCTGGCTTCACTGGAGGCTGAGAAGGTGTTCCACACCCCTGTCCTGCTGGCTTCACTGGAGGCTGAGAGGGTGTTCCACACCCCTGACCTGCTGGCTTCACTGGAGGCTGAGAAGGTGTTCCACACCCCTGTCCTGCTGGCTGGAGGCTGAGAAGGTGTTCCACACCCCTGTCCTGCTGGCTGGAGGCTGAGAAGGTGTTCCACACCCCTGTCCTGCTGGCTCCACTGGAGGCTGAGAGGGTGTTCCACACCCCTGTCCTGCTGGCTTCACTGGAGGCTGAGAAGGTGTTCGACACCCCTGTCCTGCTGGCTGGAGGCTGAGAGGGTGTTCCATACCCCTGTCCTGCTGGCTTCACTGGAGGCTGAGAAGGTGTTCCACACCCCTGTCCTGCTGGCTTCACTGGAGGCTGAGAGGGTGTTCCACACCCCTGACCTGCTGGCTTCACTGGAGGCTGAGAAGGTGTTCCACACCCCTGTCCTGCTGGCTGGAGGCTGAGAAGGTGTTCCACACCCCTGTCCTGCTGGCTGGAGGCTGAGAAGGTGTTCCACACCCCTGTCCTGCTGGCTCCACTGGAGGCTGAGAAGGTGTTCCACACCCCTGTTGTGCTGGCTCCACTGGAGGCTGAGAAGGTGTTCCACACCCCTGTCCTGCTGGCTTCACTGGAGGCTGAGAAGGTGTTCCACACCCCTGTCCTGCTGGCTTCACTGGAGGCTGAGAGGGTGTTCCACACCCCTGTCCTGCTGGCTTCACTGGAGGCTGAGAAGGTGTTCGACACCCCTGTCCTGCTGGCTGGAGGCTGAGAGGGTGTTCCATACCCCTGTCCTGCTGGCTTCACTGGAGGCTGAGAAGGTGTTCCACACCCCTGTCCTGCTGGCTTCACTGGAGGCTGAGAGGGTGTTCCACACCCCTGACCTGCTGGCTTCACTGGAGGCTGAGAAGGTGTTCCACACCCCTGTCCTGCTGGCTGGAGGCTGAGAAGGTGTTCCACACCCCTGTCCTGCTGGCTTCATTGGAGGCTGAGAAGGTGTTCCACACCCCTGTCCTGCTGGCTGGAGGCTGAGAAGGTGTTCCACACCCCTGTTCCACACCCCTGTTGTGCTGGCTCCAGGTCTCAGCCTCCGGAGACCTTCTCCCCTACCTCACCTCGCTCATCAACGCATCCTTGACCGCTGGCTACGTCCCTTCCGTCTTCAAGAGAGCGAGAGTTGCACCCCTTCTGAAAAAACCTACACTCGATCCCTCCGATGTCAACAACTACAGGCCAGTATCCCTTCTTTCCTTTCTCTCCAAAACTCTTGAACGCGCCGTGCTTGGCCAGCTCTCTTGCTATCTCTCTCAGAATGACCTTCTTGATCCTAATCAGTCAGGTTTCAAGACTGGGCATTCAACTGAGACTGCTCTTCTCTGTGTCACGGAGGCTCTCCGCACTGCTAAAGCTAACTCTCTCTCCTCTGCTCTCATCCTTCTAGACCTATCTGCTGCCTTTGATACCGTGAACCATCAGATCCTCCTCTCCACCCTCTCCGAGCTGGGCATCTCCGGCACCGCGCACGCTTGGATTGCGTCCTACCTGACAGGTCGCTCCTACCAGGTGGCGTGGCGAGAATCTGTCTCCGCACCACGTGCTCTCACCACTGGTCTCCCCCAGGGCTCTGTTCTTGGCCCACTCCTATTCTCGCTATACACCAAGTCACTTGGCTCTGTCATATCCTCACATGGTCTCTCATATCATTGCTATGCAGACGACACACAATTAATCTTCTCCTTTCCCCCTTCTGACAACCAGGTGGCGAATCGCATCTCTGCATGTCTGGCAGACATATCAGTGTGGATGACGGATCACCACCTCAAGCTGAACCTCGGCAAGACGGAGCTGCTCTTCCTCCCGGGGAAGGACTGCCCGTTCCATGATCTCGCCATCACGGTTGACAACTCCCTTGTGTCCTCCTCCCAGAGTGCTAAGAGCCTTGGCGTGACCCTGGACAACACCCTGTCGTTCTCCACCAACATCAAGGCGGTGACCCGATCCTGTAGGTTCATGCTCTACAACATTCGCAGAGTACGACCCTGCCTCACACAGGAAGCGGCGCAGGTCCTAATCCAGGCACTTGTCATCTCCCGTCTGGATTACTGCAACTCGCTGTTGGCTGGGCTCCCTGCCTGTGCCATTAAACCCCTACAACTCATCCAGAACGCCGCAGCCCGTCTGGTGTTCAACCTTCCCAAGTTCTCTCACGTCACCCCGCTCCTCCGCTCTCTCCACTGGCTTCCAGTCGAAGCTCGCATCCGCTACAAGACCATGGTGCTTGCCTACGGAGCTGTGAGGGGAACGGCACCTCCGTACCTTCAGGCTCTGATCAGGCCCTACACCCAAACAAGGGCACTCCGTTCATCCACCTCTGGCCTGCTCGCCTCCCTACCTCTGAGGAAGCACAGTTCCCGCTCAGCCCAGTCAAAACTGTTCGCTGCTCTGGCACCCCAATGGTGGAACAAGCTCCCTCACGACGCCAGGACAGCGGAGTCAATCACCACCTTCCGGAGACACCTGAAACCCCACCTCTTCAAGGAATACCTGGGATAGGATAAAGTAATCCTTCTAACCCCCCCCTTAAAAGATTTAGATGCACTATTGTAAAGTGGTTGTTCCACTGGATATTATAGGTGAATGCACCAATTTGTAAGTCGCTCTGGATAAGAGCGTCTGCTAAATGACTAAAATGTAAAATGTAAAAATGTCCACTGGAGGCTGAGAAGGTGTTCCACACCCCTGTCCTGCTGGCTTCACTGGAGGCTGAGAAGGTGTTCCACACCCCTGTCCTGCTGGCTTCACTGGAGGCTGAGAGGGTGTTCCACACCCCTGTCCTGCTGGCTTCACTGGAGGCTGAGAGGGTGTTCCACACCCCTGTCCTGCTGGCTTCACTGGAGGCTGAGAGGGTGTTCCACACCCCTGTCCTGCAAGCTTCACTGGAGGCTGAGAAGGTGTTCCACACCCCTGTCCTGCTAGCTTCACTGGAGGCTGAGAAGGTGTTCCATACCCCTGTCCTGCTGGCTTCACTGGAGGCTGAGAAGGTGTTCCACACCCCTGTCCTGCTAGCTTCACTGGAGGCTGAGAAGGTGTTCCACACCCCTGTCCTGCTAGCTTCACTGGAGGCTGAGAAGGTGTTCCACACCCCTGTCCTGCTGGCTTCACTGGAGGCTGAGAGGGTGTTCCACACCCCTGTCCTGCTAGCTTCACTGGAGGCTGAGAAGGTGTTCGACAGGATGGAGTGGAGAAAAGATCAATATGGGTCCAAACTTTATTAAAGGGATTAAGTTCCAATATTCTCATCCAAATGCCATATTGACTACTAATGGTCTGAACTGTGACAGATTCCCTGAGGGACGTGGTACAAGACAAGGATGATCTCTGTTCCCCCTGCTCTACATGTTGAGGGCGGTGACGTGGTACAAGCCAGGGATGCTCGCTGTCCCCCCCGCTCTACATGTTGAGGGCGGTGACGTGGTACAAGACAAGGATGCTCTCTGTTCCCCCTGCTCTACATGTTGAGGGCGGTGACGTGGTACAAGCCAGGGATGCTCTCTGTCCCCCCTGCTCTACATGTTGAGGGCGGTGCCTTTGGCAGAGTTGATAAGGAGCAATCCAAGTATTATGGGTGTTTCTGCAGGCAGCATTCAGCACAACATTTCGCTCCATGTGGATGATGTCTTGCACTACATATCCAACCCTGAGAATTCCCTCCCTCACATTTTAAACACAATTGCTCAGTAGGGCAAGTTGTCAGGATATAAATCCATTGTTTTCCCTCTCACCATCTTCCACGCACCAGCTCTATGAAGACACTCTGCCCGTTCCAATGGAAGACACTCACCAGCTCTCTGAAGACACTGTCCGATCAAATGGAAGACACTCACCAGCTCTACCAAGACAATGTCTGTTCCAATGGAAGACACTCACCAGCTCTATGAAGACACTGTCCGTTCCACTGGAAGACACTCACCAGCTCTCTGAAGACACTGTCCGATTAAATGGAAGACACTCACCAGCTTTATGAAGACACTCTGTCCATTCCACTGGAAGACACTCACCAGCACTATGAAGATACTGCCCATTCCAATGGAAGACACTCACCAGCTCTATGAAGACACTCTGTCCGTTCCAATGGAAGACACTCACCAACTCTATGAAGACACTGTCCATTCCACTGGAAGACACTCATCAACTCTATGAAGACACTGTCCATTCCACTGGAAGACACTCAACAACTCTATGAAGACACTGCCCGTTCCAATGGAAGACACAGGGGTTTCAATACCTTGGGGTCTTTGTAACACCTGATCTGAATTTTCTTTTGAAGGAAAATGTTCTCCCACTCCTGGATCCAATCAAGAATGATCTCCGGTCCTGGTTCTCCTCCCAGTTAGCTCAGTCTGACCTGGTTCTCCTCCCAGTTAGCTTAGTCTGACCTGGTTCTCCTCCCAGTTAGCTTAGTCTGACCTGGTTCTCCTCCCAGTTAGCTTAGTCTGACCTGGTTCTCCTCCCAGTTAGCTCAGTCTGACCTGGTTCTCCTCCCAGTTAGCTTAGTCTGACCTGGTTCTCCTCCCAGTTAGCTCAGTCTGATCTGGTTCTCCTCCCAGTTAGCTTAGTCTGAAGAACCAATGTTATCCTGTTTAGGATAGGGGGCAGTATTGACACGGCTGGATAAAAAACATACCCTATTTAATCTGGTTACCACTCCTACCCAGTAACTAGAATATGCATATACTTATTACATATGGATAGAAAACACCCTAAATTTTCTAAAACTGTTTGAATGGTGTCTGTGAGTATAACAGAACTCAAATGGCAGGTCAAAACCTGAGAGATTCCTTTACAGGAAGTGGCCTGTCTGACCATTTCTTGAACTTGTTTTCCATCTCTATCATTTACTAAGGATCTCTGCTCTAACGTGACACTTCCCACGTCTTCCATAGGCTCTCAGAGCCCGGGAAAAAACAGAATGTCGTCATTCCAGCCCCAGGCTGAAACACATTATCGCCTTTCTCAAGTGGCCGATCAAGGGACACTGGCTTATGCGCGTGACCCCGACTGCCCCCGCCTTTGGGATTTTTTCCTCTGTTTGCCGAAAAGGAGATTCCCTGTCGGAATATTATCGCTTTTCTACGAGAAAAATGTCGTAAAAATTGATTTTAAACAGCGGTTGACATGCTTCGAAGTACGGTAATGGAATACTTAGAATTTTATTGTCACGAATTGCGCCATGCGCGCGACACTTCTTTACTATTTCGGATAGTGTCTGGAACGCATCGAACAAAACGCCGCTATTCGGATATAACGATGGATTATTTTGGACCAAACCAACATTTGTTATTGAAGTAGCAGTCCTGGGTGTGTATTCTGACGAAGACAACAAAAGGTAATCAAACTTTTATAATAGTAAATATGATTATGGTGAGTGCTAAACTTGCCGGGTGTCTAAATAGCGAGCCCGTGATGCCTGGGCTATGTACATAGAATATTGCAAAATGTGCTTTCACCAAAAAGCTATTTTAAAATCGGACATATCGAGTGCATAGAGGAGGTCTGTATCTATAATTCTTAAAATAATTGTTATGCTTTTTGTGAACGTTTATCGTGAGTAATTTAGTAAAATGTTAGCGAATTCCCCGGAAGTTTGCGGGGGTATGCTAGTTCTGAACGTCACATGCTAATGTAAAAAGCTGGTTTTTGATATAAATATGAACTTGATTGAACAAAACATGCATGTATTGTATAACATAATGTCCTAGGGTTGTCATCTGATGAAGATCATCAAAGGTGAGTGCTGCATTTAGCTGTCTTCTGGGTTTTGGTGACATTATATGCTGGCTTGAAAAATGGGTGTCTGATTATTTCTGGCTTGGTACTCTGCTGACATAATCTAATGTTTTGCTTTCGTTGTAAAGCCTTTTTGAAATCGGACAGTGTGGTTAGATTAACGAGAGTCTTGTCTTTAAATGGCTGTAAAATAGTCATATGTTTGAGAAATTGAAGTAATAGGATTTTTAAGGTTTTGAAAATCGCGCCACAGGATAGCAGTGGCTGTTACGTAGGTGGGACGAATTCGTCCCGCCTAGCCTAGAGAGGTTAACAATAAACATCCCCCTATTTATTTCAGATGCTCCCATGCTATCTCCCAGTTAGCTCAGTCTGAAGAACCAATGTTATCAATAAACATCCCCCTATTTATTTCAGATGCTCCCATGCTATCTCCCAGTTAGCTCAGTCTGAAGAACCAATGTTATCAATAAACATCCCCCTATTTATTTCAGATGCTCCCATGCTATCTCCCAGTTAGCTCAGTCTGAAGAACCAATGTTATCAATAAACATCCCCCTATTTATTTCAGATGCTCCCATGCTATCTCCCAGTTAGCTCAGTCTGAAGAACCAATGTTATCAATAAACATCCCCCTATTTATTTCAGATGCTCCCATGCTATCTCCCAGTTAGCTCAGTCTGAAGAACCAATGTTATCAATAAACATCCCCCTATTTATTTCAGATGCTCCCATGCTATCTCCCAGTTAGCTCAGTCTGAAGAACCAATGTTATCAATAAACATCCCCCTATTTATTTCAGATGCTCCCATGCTATCTCCCAGTTAGCTCAGTCTGAAGAACCAATGTTATCAATAATAGAGAGACACATAAAAATTATAATAATTAACAATAATTGATTGGATTAATATAGCACTTTTCAACCAGCTGAGATACTCAAGGTGCCTTACATTGCAGAGGGGAAACTCACCGGCACGGTGACCATCACACATCAGCTATCAGCTGGAGAGGTGAGGAGTGATACAGTTGAAGTCAGAAGTTTACATACATTTAAAATACATTTAAAATCAGTTTTTCACAATTCCTGACATTTAATCCTTGTAAAAATTCCCTGTTTTAGGTCAGTTAGGTCAGTTAGGATCACCACTTTATTTTCAGAATGTGAAATGTCAGAATAATAGTGGAGAGAATGATTTATTTCAGCTTTTATTTCTTTCATCACATTCCCAGCGGGTCAGAAGTTTACATACACTCAATTAGTATTTGGTAACATTGCCTTTAAATTGTTTAACTTGGGTCAAACGTTTCTGGTAGCCTTCCACAAGCTTCCCACAATAAGTTGGGTGAATTTTGGCCCATTCCTCCTGACAGAGCAGGTCTAACTGAGTCAGGTTTGTAGGCCTCCTTGCTCACACATGCTTTTTCAGTTCTGCCCACAAATTGTCTATAGGATTGAGTTCAGGGCTTTGTGATGGCCACTCCAATACCTTGATTTTGTTGTCCTTAAGCCATTTTGCCAAAACTTTGGAAGTATGCTTGGGGTCATTGTCCATTTGGAAGACCCATTTGCGACTAAGCTTTAACTTCCTGACTGATGTCTTGAGATGCTGCTTCAATATATCCACATCATTTTCCCTACTCATGATGCCATCTATTTTGTGAAGTGCAACAGTCCCTCCTGCAGCAAATCACCCCCACAACATGATGCTGCCACCCCTGTGCTTCATGGTTGGGATGGTGTTCTTTGGCTTGCAAGCCTCCCCCATTTTCCTCCAAACATAACGATGGTCATTATGGCCAAACAGTTCTATTTTTGTCTCATCAGACCAGAGGACATTTCTCCAAAAAGTACGATATTTGTCCCCATGTGCATTTGCAAACCGTAGTCTGGCTTTTTTTATGGCTGTTTTGGAGCAGTGGCTTCTTCCTTGCTGAGCGACCTTTCAGGTTATGTCGATATAGGACTCGTTTTACTGTGGATATAGATACTTTTGTACCTGTTTCCTCCAGCATCTTCACACCATCCTTTGCTGTTGTTCTGGGATTGATTTGCGCTTTTTGCACAAAAGTACTTTCATCTCTAGGAGACAGAAAGCGTCTCTTCCTGAGCGGTATGACGGCTGCGTGGTCCCATGGTGTTCATACTTGCATACTGTTGTTTGTACAGATGAACGTGGTGCCTTCAGGCATTGGGAAATTGCTCCCAAGGATGAACCAGTCTTGTGGAGGTCTTAAACATTTTTTCTGAGGTCTTGTCTGATTTCTTTTGATTTTCCCATGATGTCAATCCAAGAGGCACTGAGTTTGAAGGTAGGCCTTGGAATACATCCACAGGTAAACCTCCAATTGACTCAAATTATGTCAATTAGCCTATCAGAAGCTTCTAAAGCCATGACATCATTTTCTGGAATTTTCTAAGCTGTTTAAAGGCACAGTCAACTTAGTGTAAGCAAACTTCTGACCCACTGGAATTGTGATACAGTAAAGGATAATAAGTGAAATAATCTGTCTGTAAACAATTGTTGGAAAAATTACTTGTGTTATGCACAAAGTAGATGTCCTAACCAACTTGCCAAAACCATAGTTTGTTAACAAGAATTTTGTGGAGTGGTTGAAAAACAAGTTTTAATGACTCCAACCTAAGTGTATGTCAACTTCTGACTTCAACTGTATATTGGGCAAACAAAACCTAGGATCATGTTCTCCACTCTATCGAAGCCTGAATCTAAGGGTGGTCTTGCCCTTCCCTTCCTTCAAATGTTCTACTGGTTTGCCCAAATCCACAACATGCTAACATGGATCACGAACAGACAAGACTCAACGTGGATTCAGATAGAGGCCCAGTCCTGTGGTTCATTGTCCCTAAGCTCAAATCTATTCACGAATAACTTTAGTGAAGTGGGCAACATAGCAAAAATATTTGTGATTTACAGCACCCTACTAGCATGGAAGGACAGTAGGAAACACCCTGGGATTTCCAC
Source organism: Salmo salar (assembly GCF_905237065.1). Classification (NCBI taxonomy): domain Eukaryota; kingdom Metazoa; phylum Chordata; class Actinopteri; order Salmoniformes; family Salmonidae; genus Salmo; species Salmo salar. Next base: position 14,044 of record NW_025549231.1, on the reverse strand, counting down.
GCAGATATGCTCTCACTAGCCTATAGTTATGCTCTCACTAGCCTATAGTTATGCTCTCACTAGCCTATAGTTATGCTCTCACTAGCCTATAGTTGATATGCTCTCACTAGCCTATAGTTATGCTCTCACTAGCCTATAGTTATGCTCTCACTAGCCTATAGTTATGCTCTCACTAGCCTATAGTTATGCTCTCACTAGCCTATAGTTATGCTCTCACTAGCCTATAGTTATGCTCTCACTAGCCTATAGTTATGCTCTCACTAGCCTATAGTTGTTATGCTCTCACTAGCCTATAGTTATGCTCTCACTAGCCTATAGTTGATATGCTCTCACTAGCCTATAGTTATGCTCTCACTAGCCTATAGTTGTTATGCTCTCACTAGCCTATAGTTATGCTCTCACTAGCCTATAGTTGATATGCTCTCACTAGCCTATAGTTATGCTCTCACTAGCCTATAGTTATGCTCTCACTAGCCTATAGTTGATATGCTCTCACTAGCCTATAGTTATGCTCTCACTAGCCTATAGTTGATATGCTCTCACTAGCCTATAGTTGATATGCTCTCACTAGCCTATAGTTGATATGCTCTCACTAGCCTATAGTTGATATGCTCTCACTAGCCTATAGTTGATATGCTCTCACTAGCCTATAGTTGATATGCTCTCACTAGCCTATAGTTATGCTCTCACTAGCCTATAGTTATGCTCTCACTAGCCTATAGTTATGCTCTCACTAGCCTATATCTGATATGCTCTCACTAGCCTATAGTTATGCTCTCACTAGCCTATAGTTATGCTCTCACTAGCCTATAGTTATGCTCTCACTAGCCTATAGTTGATATGCTCTCACTAGCCTATAGTTATGCTCTCACTAGCCTATAGTTGATATGCTCTCACTAGCCTATAGTTATGCTCTCACTAGCCTATAGTTGATATGCTCTCACTAGCCTATAGTTATGCTCTCACTAGCCTATAGTTGATATGCTCTCACTAGCCTATAGTTATGCTCTCACTAGCCTATAGTTGTTATGCTCTCACTAGCCTATAGTTATGCTCTCACTAGCCTATAGTTGATATGCTCTCACTAGCCTATAGTTGATATGCTCTCACTAGCCTATAGTTGATATGCTCTCACTAGCCTATAGTTGATATGCTCTCACTAGCCTATAGTTGATATGCTCTCACTAGCCTATAGTTGATATGCTCTCACTAGCCTATAGTTGATATGCTCTCACTAGCCTATAGTTATGCTCTCACTAGCCTATAGTTATGCTCTCACTAGCCTATAGTTATGCTCTCACTAGCCTATATCTGATATGCTCTCACTAGCCTATAGTTATGCTCTCACTAGCCTATAGTTATGCTCTCACTAGCCTATAGCTGATATGCTCTCACTAGCCTATAGTTGATATGCTCTCACTAGCCTATAGTTATGCTCTCACTAGCCTATAGTTATGCTCTCACTAGCCTATAGTTGATATGCTCTCACTAGCCTATAGTTATGCTCTCACTTGCCTATAGCTGATATGCTCTCACTAGCCTATAGTTATGCTCTCACTAGCCTATAGTTGATATGCTCTCACTAGCCTATAGCTGATATGCTCTCACTAGCCTATAGTTGATATGCTCTCACTAGCCTATAGTTATGCTCTCACTAGCCTATAGTTGTTATGCTCTCACTAGCCTATAGTTATGCTCTCACTAGCCTATAGTTATGCTCTCACTAGCCTATAGTTATGCTCTCACTAGCCTATAGTTATGCTCTCACTAGCCTATAGTTGATATGCTCTCACTAGCCTATAGTTATGCTCTCACTAGCCTATAGTTATGCTCTCACTAGCCTATAGTTATGCTCTCACTAGCCTATAGTTGTTATGCTCTCACTAGCCTATAGTTATGCTCTCACTAGCCTATAGTTGATATGCTCTCACTAGCCTATAGTTATGCTCTCACTATCCTATAGTTGATATGCTCTCACTAGCCTATAGTTATGCTCTCACTAGCCTATAGTTATGCTCTCACTAGCCTATAGTTGATATGCTCTCACTAGCCTATAGTTATGCTCTCACTAGCCTATAGCTGATATGCTCTCACTAGCCTATAGTTATGCTCTCACTAGCCTATAGTTGATATGCTCTCACTAGCCTATAGCTGATATGCTCTCACTAGCCTATAGTTGATATGCTCTCACTAGCCTATAGTTATGCTCTCACTAGCCTATAGTTGTTATGCTCTCACTAGCCTATAGTTATGCTCTCACTAGCCTATAGTTATGCTCTCACTAGCCTATAGTTATGCTCTCACTAGCCTATAGTTATGCTCTCACTAGCCTATAGTTGATATGCTCTCACTAGCCTATAGTTATGCTCTCACTAGCCTATAGTTATGCTCTCACTAGCCTATAGTTATGCTCTCACTAGCCTATAGTTGATATGCTCTCACTAGCCTATAGTTGATATGCTCTCACTAGCCTATAGTTATGCTCTCACTAGCCTATAGTTGTTATGCTCTCACTAGCCTATAGTTATGCTCTCACTAGCCTATAGTTGATATGCTCTCACTAGCCTATAGTTATGCTCTCACTAGCCTATAGTTATGCTCTCACTAGCCTATAGTTAAGCTCTCACTAGCCTATAGTTGTTATGCTCTCACTAGCCTATAGTTATGCTCTCACTAGCCTATAGTTGATATGCTCTCACTAGCCTATAGTTATGCTCTCACTAGCCTATAGTTGATATGCTCTCACTAGCCTATAGTTATGCTCTCACTAGCCTATAGTTGATATGCTCTCACTAGCCTATAGTTATGCTCTCACTAGCCTATAGTTATGCTCTCACTAGCCTATAGTTACGCTCTCACTAGCCTATAGTTATGCTCTCACTAGCCTATAGTTATGCTCTCACTAGCCTATAGTTGATATGCTCTCACTAGCCTATAGTTATGCTCTCACTAGCCTATAGCTGATATGCTCTCACTAGCCTATAGTTATGCTCTCACTAGCCTATAGTTGATATGCTCTCACTAGCCTATAGCTGATATGCTCTCACTAGCCTATAGTTGATATGCTCTCACTAGCCTATAGTTATGCTCTCACTAGCCTATAGTTGTTATGCTCTCACTAGCCTATAGTTATGCTCTCACTAGCCTATAGTTATGCTCTCACTAGCCTATAGTTATGCTCTCACTAGCCTATAGTTATGCTCTCACTAGCCTATAGTTGATATGCTCTCACTAGCCTATAGTTATGCTCTCACTAGCCTATAGTTATGCTCTCACTAGCCTATAATTATGCTCTCACTAGCCTATAGTTGTTATGCTCTCACTAGCCTATAGTTATGCTCTCACTAGCCTATAGTTGATATGCTCTCACTAGCCTATAGTTATGCTCTCACTAGCCTATAGTTATGCTCTCACTAGCCTATAGTTATGCTCTCACTAGCCTATAGTTGTTATGCTCTCACTAGCCTATAGTTATGCTCTCACTAGCCTATAGTTGATATGCTCTCACTAGCCTATAGTTATGCTCTCACTAGCCTATAGTTGATATGCTCTCACTAGCCTATAGTTATGCTCTCACTAGCCTATAGTTGATATGCTCTCACTAGCCTATAGTTATGCTCTCACTAGCCTATAGTTATGCTCTCACTAGCCTATAGTTATGCTCTCACTAGCCTATAGTTATGCTCTCACTAGCCTATAGTTATGCTCTCACTAGCCTATAGTTGATATGCTCTCACTAGCCTATAGTTATGCTCTCACTAGCCTATAGTTGTAAGGACTGTCGTAGAGAGGGGATTCAAAGCGTAGCGTGTTGAGTGCTCGTGATGAAATGTATTTTCTAACTCAGAACACTAAAGAAAATAACAAAAGCGAAAACGATCAGCTCACAGTTCTGTCAGGTACACAGACTAACTAAACAGAAAATAACTACCCACAAACACAGGTGGAAAAAATACCCAACTTTAGTATGATCTCCAATTAGAGACAACGAGGACTAGCTGCCTCTAATTGGAGATCATCCCAAAAAACAACAACATAGAAATAGAAAACTAGAACTAAACATAGAAAATATAGAAAAACACAAAACACCCCCTGTCACGCCCTGACCTACTCTACCATAGAAAATAACCTCTTACTATGGTCAGGACGTGACAATAGTATGCAACCCAGACTTGCCAAAAGCCCTGAGTGATGCAACTAGCCTACAGTGTGCAACCCAGACTTGCCAAAAGCCCTGAGTGATGCCAACTTTCATCTTTGGCATCCTCTAGAGATCAGGACCTTTTCAGACCTGTTTCATCAGAACACAACTACACTGAAATCCTTTGTAGAGCTCTGCAGTGAATTCAACGTGCCAAGATATATAGTTTTTTTTTTAATATCTTCAAATTAGTAATTTCCTCATTCACTTCCAAGGGGAGGTTTAGAGCTCAGCTGAATGAAGTTGAGAGCCTTCTTGCTACAGCACTAAATCTCCTGTATCTATAGACTCCTTTCTGAGAATGTGGGTTCCTCCGTTACTCCTTTGAAAATAATCTGGGAAAAGGACCTTTGTCTGACTATCAGGGAGGAGTTATGGGCGGAGGTCTGACTATCAGGGAGGAGTTATGGGCGGAGGTCTGACTATCAGCGATGAGTTATGGGCGGAGGTCTGACAATCAGTGAGGAGTTATGGGCGGAGGTCTATCAGTGAGGAGTTATGGGCGGAGGTCTATCAGTGAGGAGTTATGGGCGGAGGTCTGACTATCAGTGAGGAGTTATGGGCGGAGGTCTGACTATCAGCGATGAGTTATGGGCGGAGGTCTGACAATCAGTGAGGAGTTATGGGCGGAGGTCTATCAGTGAGGAGTTATGGGCGGAGGTCTATCAGTGAGGAGTTATGGGCGGAGGTCTGACTATCAGTGAGGAGTTATGGGCGGAGGTCTGACTATCAGTGAGGAGTTATGGACGGAGGTCTATCAGTGAGGAGTTATGGGCGGAGGTCTATCAGTGATGAGTTATGGGCGGAGGTCTGACTATCAGTGAGGAGTTATGGGCGGAGGTCTGACTATCAGTGAGGAGTTATGGGCGGAGGTCTATCAGTGAGGAGTTATGGGCGGAGGTCTGACTATCAGTGAGGAGTTATGGGCGGAGGTCTGACTATCAGTGAGGAGTTATGGGCGGAGGTCTGACTATCAGCGAGGAGCTATGGGCGGAGGTCTGACTATCAGTGAGGAGTTATGGGCGGAGGTCTGACTATCAGTGAGGAGTTATGGGTGGAGGTCTATCAGTGATGAGTTATGGGCGGAGGTCTGACTATCAGTGAGGAGTTATGGGCGGAGGTCTGACTATCAGTGAGGAGTTATGGGCGGAGGTCTGACTATCAGTGAGGAGTTATGGGCGGAGGTCTGACTATCAGTGAGGAGTTATGGGCGGAGGTCTATCAGTGAGGAGTTATGGGCAGAGGTCTGACTATCAGTGAGGAGTTATGGGCGGAGGTCTGACTATCAGTGATGAGTTATGGGCGGAGGTCTGACTATCAGTGAGGAGTTATGGGCGGAGGTCTGTCAGTGAGGAGTTATGGGCGGAGGTCTATCAGTGAGGAGTTATGGGCGGAGGTCTGACTATCAGTGATGAGTTATGGGCGGAGGTCTGACTATCAGTGAGGAGTTATGGGTGGAGGTCTGACTATCAGTGAGGAGTTATGGGTGGAGGTCTATCAGTGAGGAGTTATGGGTGGAGGTCTATCAGCGATGAGCTATGGGCGGAGGTCTATCAGGGAGGAGTTATGGGCGGAGGTCTATCAGTGATGAGTTATGGGCGGAGGTCTGACTATCAGTGAGGAGTTATGGGCGGAGGTCTGACTATCAGTGAGGAGTTATGGGCGGAGGTCTATCAGTGAGGAGTTATGGGCGGAGGTCTGACTATCAGTGAGGTGTTATGGGTGGAGGTCTGACTATCAGTGAGGAGTTATGGGCGGAGGTCTGACTATCAGCGAGGAGCTATGGGCGGAGGTCTGACTATCAGTGAGGAGTTATGGGCGGAGGTCTGACTATCAGTGAGGAGTTATGGGCGGAGGTCTGACTATCAGTGAGGAGTTATGGGCGGAGGTCTATCAGTGAGGAGTTATGGGCGGAGGTCTGACTATCAGTGAGGAGTTATGGGCGGAGGTCTGACTATCAGTGAGGAGTTATGGGTGGAGGTCTATCAGTGAGGAGTTATGGGTGGAGGTCTATCAGCGATGAGCTATGGGTGGAGGTCTATCAGGGAGGAGTTATGGGCGAAGGTTTGCGACAGGGTATACTGCTCCTCTATTAATGTAAAAATGAAAGTATCTAATTACACATTTTTGTACAAATTGTATTACACCCCAGTGAGACGCCATAGAATGAATACAGACATTTCTCCTGACTGTAATATCTGTACCTCTGAAAGTGGAACCTATATGCATGTATTTTGGAGTTGTAGCGAGATTACCAGACGTTGTGAATCTATACATACTGCTGAACAAAACATACTGGAAGTACAGTTTGATATTAACCCTGTGGTGTCTATCTTCAATCTATGCATACTGCTAAACAGAACATACTGGAAGTACAGTTTGATATTAACCCTGATATTAACCCTGTGGTGTCTATCTCCAATCTATACATACTGCTGAACAGAACATACTGGAAGTACAGTTTGATATTAACCCTGATATTAACCCTGTGGTGTCTATCTCCAATCTATACATACTGCTGAACAGAACATACTGGAAGTACAGTTTGATATTAACCCTGATATTAACCCTGTGGTGTCTATCTTCAATCTATACATACTGCTAAACAGAACATACTGGAAGTACAGTTTGATATTAACCCTGATATTAACCCTGTGGTGTCTATCTCCAATCTATACATACTGCTGAACAGAACATACTGGAAGTACAGTTTGATATTAACCCTGATATTAACCCTGTGGTGTCTATCTCCAATCTATACATACTGCTAAACAGAACATACTGGAAGTACAGTTTGTTATTAACCCTGTGGTGTCTATCTCCAATCTATACATACTGCTGAACAGAACATACTGGAAGTACAGTTTGATATTAACCCTGATATTAACCCTGTGGTGTCTATCTCCAATCTATACATACTGCTGAACAGAACATACTGGAAGTACAGTTTGATATTAACCCTGTGGTGTCTATCTCCAATCTATACATACTGCTGAACAGAACATACTGGAAGTACAGTTTGATATTCACCCTGATATTAACCCTGTGGTGTCTATCTCCAATCTATACATACTGCTGAACAGAACATACTGGAAGTACAGTTTGATATTAACCCTGATATTAACCCTGTGGTGTCTATCTCCAATCTATACATACTGCTGAACAGAACATACTGGAAGTACAGTTTGATATTAACCCTGATATTAACCCTGTGGTGTCTATCTCCAATCTATACATACTGCTGAACAGAACATACTGGAAGTACAGTTTGATATTAACCCTGATATTAACCCTGTGGTGTCTATCTCCAATCTATACATACTGCTGAACAGAACATACTGGAAGTACAGTTTGATATTAACCCTGATATTAACCCTGTGGTGTCTATCTCCAATCTATACATACTGCTGAACAGAACATACTGGAAGTACAGTTTGATATTAACCCTGATATTAACCCTGTGGTGTCTATCTCCAATCTATACATACTGCTGAACAGAACATACTGGAAGTACAGTTTGATATTAACCCTGATATTAACCCTGTGGTGTCTATCTCCAATCTATACATACTGCTGAACAGAACATACTGGAAGTACAGTTTGATATTAACCCTGATATTAACCCTGTGGTGTCTATCTCCAATCTATACATACTGCTGAACAGAACATACTGGAAGTACAGTTTGATATTAACCCTGATATTAACCCTGTGGTGTCTATCTCCAATCTATACATACTGCTGAACAGAACATACTGGAAGTACAGTTTGATATTAACCCTGATATTAACCCTGTGGTGTCTATCTCCAATCTATACATACTGCTGAACAGAACATACTGGAAGTACAGTTTGATATTAACCCTGATATTAACCCTGTGGTGTCTATCTCCAATCTATACATACTGCTGAACAGAACATACTGGAAGTACAGTTTGATATTAACCCTGATATTAACCCTGTGTCTCTATCTTCCTAATGTCCAGCAGGACTTTGTTCTTGATCTAGACAGAGAACGTGTGTTTATGACTATCACATACTGTGCTAAGAAATGTATTCTCCTACTGTGGACTTTTAATTTTTATTTTACATATAAAATGTGGATTGACCAGATTGGTGATTTTCTTCCCCTGAAAAGCTCACGTATGACCTCTGCAAGAGACATCCCTTGTTTGATAGACTCTGGTCTTCACTACTCAACTGTATTTCAAATTGGACAGAGTGAATGGGGTGATTAAGGAAATATATGTATGAACAGGTTGTGTAAGGTTCTGAAAAGACTAATTATTTGCCTGTTGTCTCAGCTAAAGCTGGAAATAGCTAACATGATCACAGATAGTGCTGCTGCACATTTGTTGTTTGTTTTGTTTGATATGTTATTATTTATGTCTGCTACATCGGTGAATGTGTTTTTTATTTGATTGAAAAACACGTAAACAGAACAAACAAAACATTTAAGAAAAAAAAAGAAAGTCTCATGTCGTCGGTTGGAGTTTCCAAGATTCAACATGTCAAATCTTTAGCTAAAGTCTTGCAATAAGACTGATCCATTCGGCCAATCAGAAAACAGTGCGCTAAGGTTGTTTCTCAGATCATAAGAAACAAGATTCTCTGGTCACACAGCCAAGACAACGCAGGATCAGTCAGCATCCCTATATAGTGCACTACCGCAGACCACAGCGACCAGAGCCCCCAGGATGCAATTTGAGACGCCACCATGGTTCCATCCTAGCTGGTGTTCACCTGACTGATGCTGACTGATCCTGCGTTGTCTTGGCTGTGTGCGTAGGGTCATGGTCCTGTTGAAAGGTGAACCTTCGCCCCAGTCTGAGGTCCTGAGCGCTCTGGAGCAGGTTTTCATCAAGGATCTCTCTATACTTTGCTCCGTTCATCTTTTCCTCAATCCTGAATAGTCTCCCAGTCCCTGCCGCTGAAAAACATCCCCACAGCATGATGCTTCCACCACCATGCTACACCGTTCAGATGATGCCAGATTTCTTCCAGATATGATGCTTGGCATGCAGGCCAAAAAGTGGAATCTTGGTTTCATCAGACAAGTGAATCTTGTTTCTCATGATCTGAGAGTCCTTTAGGTGCCTTTTGGCAAACTCGAAGAGGGCTGTCATGTGCCTTTTACTGAGGATTGGCTTCCGTCTGGCCACTCTACCATAAAGGACTGATTGGTGGAGTGCTGCGGAGATGGTTGTGGTAGGCCACACAAGCTCACAGAACAGGACCGCTAAGTGCTGATGCACGTAGTGAGTAAAAATCGTCTGTCCTCGGTTGCAACTCTCACTACCGAGTTCCAAACTGCCTCTGGAAGCAGCATCAGCACAATAACTATTCGTCGGGAGCTTCATGAAATGGGTTTCCATGGCCGAGCAGCCGCACACAAGCCTAAGATCACCACACGCATTGCCAAGCGTCAGCTGGAGTGGTGTAAAGCTCACCGCCATTGGAGTCTGGAGCAGTGGAAACACGTTCTTTGGAGTGATTAATCTTTTTTCACCATCTGGCAGTCCAACGGACGAATCGTGGTTTGGCGGATGCTAGGAGAACGCTATTTGCCTGAATGCTAGTGCAAAATGTAAAGTTTGGTGGAGGAGGAATAATGGTCTGGGACTGTTTTTCATGGTTTGGGTTTGGCCCCTTAGTTCCAGTAAAGGGAAATCTTAACGCTACAGCATACAATGACATTCTAGATGATTCTGTGCTTCCGACTTTGTGGCAAGAGTTTGGGGGAAGGCCCTTACCTGTTTCAGCATGATAATGCCTCCATGCACAAAGTGAGGTCCATACAAAAATGGTTGGTCGGGATGTGTAGAATAACTTGACTGGCCTGTACAGAGCCCTGACCTCAACCCCAGTAAACACCTTTGAGATTAATTGGTACACCGACTGCGAGCCAGGCATAATCGCCGAATATCAGTGCCCGACCTCACTAATGCACTTGTGACTGAATGGAAGCAAGTCCCCGCAGCAATGTTCCAACATCTAGTGGAAAGCCTTCCCAGAAGAGTGGAGGCTGTTATAGCAGCAATGTTCCAACATCTAGTGGAAAGCCTTCCCAGAAGAGTGGAGGCTGTTATAGCAGCAATGTTCCAACATCTAGTGGAAAGCCTTCCTAGAAGGGTGGAGGCTGTTATCCTCAACAGCCAGTGTAATCCCGTGGCGCGTTATTCAAATTCCTCAAAAAATGCAAAAACTTCAATTTTTCAAACATATGACTATTTTACACCATTTTAAAGACACGACTCTCGTTAATCTAACCACACTGTCCGATTTCAAAAAGGCTTTACAACGAAAGCAAAACATTAGATTATGTCAGCAGAGTACCCAGCCAGAAATAATCAGACACCCATTTTTTAATCAAGCATATAATGTCACATAAACCCAAACCACAGCTAAATGTAGCACTAACATATGTTTGAAAAATTGAAGTTTTTGCATTTTTGAGGTTTTTGAATAACGCGCCACGGGATTACACTGGCTGTTACGTAGGTGGGACGATTTGGTGCCACCTACCCTAGAGAGGTTAACAAACTATAGTTTTGGCAAGTTGGTTAGGACATCTACTTTGTGCATGACACAAGTCAATTTTCCAACAATTGTTTACAGACAGATTATTTCACTTATAATTCACTGTATCACAATTCCAGTGGGTCAGAAGTTTGCATACACTAAGTTGACTGAGCCTTTAAACAGCTTAGAAAATTCCAGAAAATTATGTCATGGCTTTAGAACTTTCTGATAGGCTAATTGACATCATTTGAGTCAATTGGAGGTGTACCTGTGGATATATTTCAAGGACTACCTTCAAACCCAGTGCCTCTTTGCTTGACATAATGGGAAAATCAAAAGAAATCAGCCAAGACCTCAGAATTTGTTTTGTAGACCTCCACAAGTCTGGTTCATCCTTGGGAGCAATTTCCAAACGCCTGAAGGTAGCATGTTCATCTATACAAACAATAGTATGCAAGTATAAATACCATGGGACCACGCAGCCGTCATACCGCTCAGTAAGGAGACGCGTTCTGTCTCCTAGAGATGAACGTACTTTGGTGCGAAAAGTGCAAATCAATCCCAGAACAGCAGCAAAGGATCTTGTGAAGATGCTGGAGGAAACAGATACAAAAGTATCTATATCCACAGTAAAACGAGTCCTATATCAACATAACCTGAAAGGCCACTCAGCAAGGAAGAAGCCACTGCTTCAAAACCGCCATAAAAAAGGCAGACTACGGTTTGCAACTGCACATGGGGACAAAGATCATACTTTTTGGAGAAATGTCCTCTGGTCTGATAAAACAAAAATAGAACTGTTTGGCCATAATGACCATCGTTATGTTTGGAGGAAAAAGGGGGATGCTTGCAAGCCGACAACAAAGTCAAGGTATTGGAGTGGCCATCACAAAGCACTGACCTCAATCCTATAGAAAATGTGTGGGCAGAACTGAAAAAGCGTGTGTGAGCAAGGAGGCCTACAAACCTGACTCAGTTACACCAGCTCTGCCAGGAGGAATGGGCCAAAATTCACCCAACTTATTGTGGGAAGCTTGTGGAAGGCTACCAGAAATGTTTGACCCAAGTAAAACAATTCAAAGGCAATGTTACCAAATACTAATTGAGTGTATGTAAACTTCTGACCCGCTGGGAATGTGATGAAAGAAATAAAAGCTGAAATAAATCATTCTCTCTACTATTATTCTGACATTTCACATTCTTAAAATAAAGTGGTGATCCTAACTGACCTAAAACAGGGAATTTTTACTAGGATTAAATGTCAGGAATTGTGAAAAACTGATTTTAAATGTATTTGGCTAAGGTGTATGTAGACTTCTGACTTCAACTGTATCACTCCTCACCTCTCCAGCTGTTAGCTGATGTGTGATGGTCACCGTGCCGGTGAGTTTCCCCTCTGCAATGTAAGGCACCTTGAGTATCTCAGCTGGTTGAAAAGTGCTATATTAATCCAATCAATTATTGTTAATTATTATAATTTTTATGTGTCTCTCTATTATGAGTGGGAATACTTGGGAACATATTTCCTAAATTAAAATCAATTGGAGCTGAATTCCTGGTGTTTTTATGGTCTTTTATGTCCAACAATGAAAATTCAACCCCCAAAATGTTTAATTTATTTTTGCTCGCTGGCTACCAGTTGGGGAACCCTGCTTAATTTATGTAATTTAAGCCCTCCAACACAACATTGGAACTTTTGAACCCTGAGATGCAAACTAAGCTTCTCAGTAGCCACTTTAAATGTCACCTTTCATCTGCTCAAATGTTGTTTATTTGCAGTCCCAGACATACAACAACACAGTCCCAGACATACAACAACACAGTCCCAGACATACAACAACACAGTCCCAGACATACTACCCCATAACACAACAACACAGTCCCAGACATACAACAACACAGTCCCAGATATACAACAACACAGTCCCAGACATACTACCCCATAACACAACAACACAGTCCCAGACATACAACAACACAGTCCCAGACATACAACCCCATAACACAACAACACAGTCCCAGACATACAACAACACAGTCCCAGACATACAACCCCATAACACAACAACACAGTCCCAGACATACAACCCCATAACACAACAACACAGTCCCAGACATACAACAACACAGTCCCAGACATACAACCCCATAACACAACAACACAGTCCCAGACATACAACAACACAGTCCCAGATATACAACCCCATAACACAACAACACAGTCCCAGACATACAACCCCATAACACAACAACACAGTCCCAGACACACAACCCCATAACACAACAACACAGTCCCAGACATACAACAACACAGTCCCAGACATACTACCCCATAACACAACAACACAGTCCCAGACATACAACAACACAGTCCCAGACATACAACCCCATAACACAACAACACAGTCCCAGACATACAACCCCATAACACAACAACACAGTCCCAGATACACAACAACACAGTCCCAGACATACAACAACACAGTCCCAGACATACTACCCCATAACGCAACAACACAGTCCCAGACATACAACAACACAGTCCCAGACATACAACCCCATAACACAACAACACAGTCCCAGACATACAACCCCATAACACAACAACACAGTCCCAGACATACAACAACACAGTCCCAGACATACAACCCCATAACACAACAACACAGTCCCAGACATACAACAACACAGTCCCAGATATACAACCCCATAACACAACAACACAGTCCCAGACATACAACCCCATAACACAACAACACAGTCCCAGACACACAACCCTATAACACAACAACACAGTCCCAGACACACAACCCCATAACACAACAACACAGTCCCAGATACACAACAACACAGTCCCAGACATACAACAACACAGTCCCAGATACACAACCCCATAACACAACAACACAGTCCCAGACATACAACCCCAATAACACAACAACCCATTGGGTGTGACACCCATACCGACATTATATGTGGGCATCCCCATACTGTTCAGTTGTCCAAACTGTACAAAGCATCCTCATTGACAGCCCCACCAAGGTCAGTGTGGATTAGCCCACAGTAACCCTATCAGGGCCAGGTCAAAGCCTACAGAGCCCAGTGACAGTATCTGTCAGCAGGCTCTTTCTAGGGAACCCAATCTGCTTCAGCGTGGTTATAGAGACAGCTGAAAGGGCTAGACATTTCAAATGGTATCTCCTTTTTATTTCCCTTTGATTTCAGGTGACTCATTTGGTTGATCAATCAAACCGTCTGGATAACTGTGTGTTTGAAACTCGTGCTGCACAAAATGTTACAGATTATTTCAGTCATTGGTGAGGT
>NW_025549230.1:0-1167 GCF_905237065.1 Salmo salar | reverse complement strand
TTTCAAACCCTGGAAAACACAGTGGCCTAGAACATTTTGGCACTCCCAATTGTTTCCACTAGATGTCACCAGCCTTACAAAGTGTTTTGAGTCTTCTGAGGAAGATCTGACCGAACAAGAGCCAAGTGGAACGATCCCATTAGACACCTAACGCGCTTACTTCATGTTAAATTCTTTTGTTCCAATACAGCGAGAAGTGCCATGCATTCGGCCCTACCTGAATATTATTCATGTTCAGCAAAAGGCCCTAATGATTTATGCTATACAACGTTTGACATGTTTGAACGAACGAAAATATATTTTTCCCTTGCTCATGACGCAGAAGTCCGGCTGGCTTACAACACAAAGACAACGAGGACGGAGATTTTTGGACATAAATGATGAGCTTTTTTCAACAAAACTACATTCAAGTATAAACTGTGATACCTGGAAGTGACATCTGATGAGAGAATCAGCAATGGATTATTTACACAGTATTGATTTTAGATCTCCCCAACATGACGCCTAGTCTGTATCGCACCGCCATTTTTCTGGGCACAGTGCTCCAGATTATTGCAAAGTGTATTTCCCAGCAAGGTTATTTTCAACCATGTTGACGCGCTCAAAAGATGTAAAACTTACAATTCTTTAAATGACAACATATAATATTTTACCAATGTTTTCAAATTTTAATTATTTAATTTCTGACGCTGACTTGACTGCCGGTTATTGAGGAAACGATTTCCTCAACATCAATGCCATAGTAAAACGCTGTTTTTGTATATAAATATGAACTTGATAGAACTAAAAATGCATGCATTGTCTAACATAATGTCCTAGGAAAGTGTCAGCCCGATGGAGATTGTAAAAGGCAAAATAATTTTAGCTGGTTTTATGGTTTTGGTGACCTCTGTCTTTGACTTGACAAAACATTACACAAAACTCTTGTAAATGTACTGTCCTAATATTACTCTAAATTTATACACAGAAACCTTTTTGAAATCGTGAAACGTGGTTAGATTAAGGAGATGTTTATCTTTCAAATGGTGTAACATAGTTGTATTTTTGAAAATTTGAATTTTGACATTTATTTGGATTCAAATTTGCCGCTTCTTGAAATGCACCTGCTGTTGATGGAGGTGTACCACAGGTGGCACGCTAGCCCCCCACTCAGCCCCAAGAGGTTAA